>NC_138907.1:13670722-13898432 GCF_965231255.1 Vanellus vanellus
GTATTTTCTTGTATGATACAGTATTTATTAAATGGTCTGTATCGAAGTGTACGCATTGTATCCTAGTATATGTACCATCTTGTATGTATTGGAGGCATTGTATAACCTTTTACTTGTGTTGCTTATATTGCACTATGTATTGATTGCGCCGCCCTGGAGGAGTCCCTCATCATGCTGTGCCGGACGAGCCTGTCGTCACGCCGCTCAGGAGGAGTTCTTCATCACCGTGGCCAGGTCTTCTTGGAGCCCCTCCTCACGCCACGCCTGAGGACCCCATCATGGCACCAGTCTAGAGGAGCCCCTGATGGTGCGGCCCCGCAGTAGCGTCTGGTATTTACGGTATCGTGTGTATTGTGTAGTATTGTACGTCTTGGATTGGGATTTGTATGGGACTGTATTTTTTTCTACTCTATTTTGTTGCTCTGTGTTGCCTTGTGTTGTCTTGTCTGTGTTTTCTTGCCTGTTCTGGTAATTCTTGTGTTGCATGTGTTGTCTTGTCCCATAGTCTGGTTTGTATTGTCCTGTAGTTAGTGTTGTGCTGTGTTTTTTCTTGCGCGTTGTATTGTGTATGGTATGTATTTTATTGGCTGTTGTGGTATTTCTTGTACTGTAGATTGTATATGTGTCTTGTGTGTTTATTGTCTTGTCTGTCTTGTATTTTGTTTTTTGGTCTGTTGTGTTGTACCTTATCATCTGTGTTGTAATTATGGTGTTGTTCAAAGAGGTGTAGTGTATGGCGTGCTGTTTACTGTATTTTGTGTATAGTATTGTGTTGTATTGTCTGTGTTGTATTGCACGTGGTGTTCTGTACGCGTTGTGTCTTTGTGTGTGTTTTCTGCTGTACTGTAGGTATTGTACTGGAGGTGTTTTGTATTGTCTTGTATGCTCTGTATTGCACTGTATTGTATGTATCGTCGGTTAGGTATGGTATTTCTTTTTGTCGGGTAGTGTATGTACTGTATGGTATGAAAGTTTGCGTGTTGTCTTATGTTGCGTGTGTTGCCTTGTTGTATCGTCCTCATTGTCTATTTGGTATTGCACTGTATTTGGTATTGTAATATATTTTCTGCTGTGTTGTATTGTATGGTATGTAATGCAATGTATTTTGTCCTGTCTTGTGTGTATCTTATTGCAAATCTTGCCACATATTTTGTGGCGTAGTGTCTTTTGCGTGGTGTGTTTTGTACGAGGAGGCCGTTGTGTTGCCGCCCTGGAGGAGCCCGTCATGGTGCCGCGCAGCAGTTAGGCCTTCATTGGTCCGCTGGGGAAGAGCCCGCCGTCGTGCTTCCCCGGAGGGGTGATTCATGGCGTGGCGCAATTCTTGTGGGAGTCGTTCCTTGCAGCAACCTGGAGGAGGCCCTCACGGCAACTTGATGGTGGGGCCCGTCATCGCGCAGCGCCGGAGGAGCCCTTCATGCGCCGGGCCAGAGGAGGCCATAGTCCGGCAGCCCTGGAGAGGAGGCCATCATCGCGCTGCTGCGGAGGAAGCCTTTGCTGTGGCGGCCTGGCGGAGCCTTTGGCTGCACAGCCCCAGAGGAGCCTTTTGTGGTGCGGCCCCAGAGAGGCCTTTGTCCCAGCGCTCTGGAGCAGCCGTTTGCTGTGCCATGCCGCAGGAGTCTTCCACCGTGTGCCACGCCAGAGAAGGACATTGTCGGGCCGCGGCGTAGGAGCCAGAAATTGCGTCGCCTTGCAAGAGTCCTTCCAGGTGCTGCCGCGGCAGAGCCCTTCACCGCGCTGCCACGGAAGAGGCCTTTGCCGTGCCGGTGGGAAGAAGCCTTTGTATGTGCCACCGCCGAGGCGCCCTTCAGCATGCCACTTTGTAGGGGCCCTTTGTTGTGCCGTGCCGGAGGAGGCCTTCATGACAGTGCCTTGGAGGAGCCCAAGGTGGCGATGCGCTGGAGGAGCCGTTGAATGCGCCCCTGCAGAGGAGCTCTTTGCCCTGCTTTCCTGGGGGGTCCCATCGTTGCGCCGAGCCGGAGGAGCCCTTTGCCGTGCGGCCGCAGAGGATCCCTTTGGCACACTGCTGCAGAGGAGGCCATTGCCGTTCATTTGCATAGGAGCCTTCAGTGTGCCACCGTGGAGGAGCCCCTGGTTGTGCCGCGCTTGAGGAGCCCCTAATGTGTGTGCCCCGGAGGAGCCCTTCTTTAATGCCGCCCTGGAGAGGAGGCCATCGTTGTGGAGCCGTGGAGGAGCCCATTATCGCACGGCCCCAGAGGGGCCCATCGTCGTGCCACCAGGGTGAAGCCCTTCAGCGTGCCGTGCCGCAGGAGCCCTTTACCGTGCTGCGCCAGAGGATCCCATCATCGCAGCGGCGTGGAGGAGCCCTTTTCTGCGCCCGAGGAGCCCGTTGATGCACCACGCCGGAGGAGTCCATGGTTGCGCAGACCCGGAGGAACCCATTGTGGTGCCAGCAGAGAGGAGCCCTTCATCACTGTGCCAGCTCGGAGGAGCCCTTCATCGCGCCGCCTTGGAGGAGGCCATTGTTGCGCCAAGCTGGAGGAGACATTCACCGCAGTAGCCCGGAGGAGCCGTTCATCGCAGCGCTCCGGAGGAGCCGTTTGCCGTGCTGCCCCATAGGAGCCCATTGTCCCGCCGCTGCAGAGGAGCCCTTCGTCGTGCCACCTGGGAGCAGTCTTTCATCGTACGGCGCCGGAGGAGCCCTTCATCACTCTGCCCTGGCGGAGAGCATCGTCGCAGCGCCCCGGAAGCAGGAGCCTTTTGCTGTGACGCGCCTGGGGAGCCATTCACAGCGGCAGCCCGGAGGAGCCCATTTTCGTGCCAGCCTGGTGGTGTTCTTCATCACAGCGCCCAGGTCTTCTTGGAGGCCTTGATCGTGCCTTGCCGCAGGAGGCCTTGATCGTGCCGTGCTGGAGGAGCCCTTTGTGGCTCTGGCGCGGAAGAGCCCTTTGTGTATTGCCCCTGTATGGATTCTGTGGTGTGGTATTTCTGGTATTGTATTGTATGGGCTTGCATAGGCTATGGTACCATGTTTATTGTCCTTCCGGTAAGTATTGTCTGTATTCTCTTAGTTCAGTTGTATGTAGTTTATGGTATGGTCTTGATTTTCTTGTCTGTCTGGTATGTATGGTCTTGCCTGTATTGTACGGTAGGCGTTGCTTGTGTTGCTTATATTACGTTGTTTATTGATTGCGCCGCCCCGGAGGAGACCCTCATGGTGCTGCGCCGGAGGAGCCCATTGTCACGCCGCTCCAGAGGAGTTCTTCATCACGGTGCCCAGGTCTTCTTGGAGCCCCTCCTCACGCCACGCCTGAGGACCCCATTATCGCCCCTCACAGGAGTAGCGCCTCAACATGTGAGCCTTGAGGTGCCCTTCATCGTGCTGTGCTGTAGGAGCCCCTCACTGCTCCGGCCCGGAGAAGTTCTTCATTGCACCGCCTAGGTCTACTTGGAGCCCTTCTTCACGCCGCCCCGGAGGAGGCCCTCATCGTGCCCCGCCCGAGGACCCCATCATCACAGCTCCCTCGCCTAAAGAGCGTATGGTATTTATTGTACAGAATGCGTTGTGTAGTATTGTGTTACATACACTGTGTTGTCCTGTACGTACTGGAATGTATTTTGTATTGTATTGTAATTTTTAGTACCTGTTCCCTTGCAGTGAGCTGTATGTATTGTATGCGTTGCGTTTTCTTGCCTTGTCTGGTACTTATAATACAGTACTGTAGCTTGTTTTGTCCTGTTTTGTATTGTGTATTGTATGTATTTAATTGTATGTTATTTATTGTAGATAGTGTGTTACATGGTATTTATTGCATGGTGTATTACATAGTTGGTATTGTAATGTACTTTGTGTTGTATTAGGGTTTGTATTGCATTACGGTTTGTACTGTATGGTTTCGAATGCGTTGTGTGGTATCAATTCTGTTGTACACGTGAGATACTGTGTTCTATTTTTTGTATGTATCGGTTGTGTTGTTTTTTACCGTATGGTACACTACTGTGTTGTATGTACCGTATTGTATGTATTACATGCTATGGGATGTTACTTATTACATTGTATGTATTGCATTGTATGTATTGCAGTGCACGTATGGTATATAATTTAGGGTAAGGAATGTATTGTATCAAGTTGCATAAATTGTACTGTTTGTGTTCTATACTGTTGTACCTTGTATGTGTTGTATGTATCGTGTTGTTTAAATATATTTAGTTAGTGCATGGCATGGAGTTTATTGTACTTTATGTATTGTACTGTATTGTATTCCCTGTGGTGTTCCATACGTGTAGTATGGTATGTGTTGTATTTTGTACTGTTTGTATTGCTATTGTATACTGTATTGTATATAGTGTAACGTATGTTATATATTGAAAATGTGACAGGTATTGAAGGGTAGGGTATTGCATGGTATTGTATGGTATTTTATTGTATGGTATACTATAGTGACGTAAGCTATTGCCTGGTCTTGTCTGGTATGTATTGTCTGTGTTGCTTAGTGTGATATGGTATTGCCTGTGTTGTATTTTTTAAATTGTATTGTATTAATTGTACCGTACCATAGCTTTTTGTGCATTGTGTATTGTATTTTGTATTGCATTAGGTGTTGTATGTATTTTCTTGTATGATACAGTATTTATTAAATGGTCTGTATCGAAGTGTACGCATTGTATCCTAGTATATATACCATCTTGTATGTATTGGAGGCATTGTATTACCTTTTACTTGTGTTGCTTATATTGCGCTATGTATTGATTGCGCCGCCCTGGAGGAGTCCCTCATCACGCTGTGCCGGACGAGCCTGTCGTCACGCCGCTCAGGAGGAGTTCTTCATCACCGTGCCCAGGTCTTCTTGGAGCCCCTCCTCACGCCACGCCTGAGGACCCCATCATGGCACCAGGCCAGAGGAGCCTCTGATGGTGCGGCCCCGCAGTAGCGTCTGGTATTTACGGTATCGTGTGTATTGTGTAGTATTGTACGTCTTGGATTGGGATTTGTATGGGACTGTATTTTTTTCTACTCTATTTTGTTGCTCTGTGTTGCCTTGTGTTGTCTTGTCTGTGTTTTCTTGCCTGTTCTGGTAATTCTTGTGTTGCATGTGTTGTCTTGTCCCGTAGTCTGGTTTGTATTGTCCTGTAGTTAGTGTTGTACTGTGTTTTTCTTGCGCGTTGTATTGTGTATGGTATGTATTTTATTGGCTGTTGTGGTATTTCTTGTACTGTAGATTGTATATGTGTCTTGTGTGTTTATTGTCTTGTCTGTCTTGTATTTTGTTTTTTGGTCTGTTGTGTTGTACCTTATCATCTGTGTTGTAATTATGGTGTTGTTCAAAGAGGTGTAGTGTATGGCGTGCTGTTTACTGTATTTTGTGTATAGTATTGTGTTGTATTGTCTGTGTTGTATTGCACGTGATGTTCTGTACGCGTTGTGTCTTTGTGTGTGTTTTCTGCTGTACTGTAGGTATTGTACTGGAGGTGTTTTGTATTGTCTTGTATGCTCTGTATTGCACTGTATTGTATGTATCGTCGGTTAGGTATGGTATTTCTTTTTGTCGGGTAGTGTATGTACTGTATGGTATGAAAGTTTGCGTGTTGTCTTATGTTGCGTGTGTTGCCTTGTTGTATCGTCCTCATTGTCTATTTGGTATTGCACTGTATTTGGTATTGTAATATATTTTCTGCTGTGTTGTATTGTATGGTATGTAATGCAATGTATTTTGTCCTGTCTTGTGTGTATCTTATTGCAAATCTTGCCACATATTTTGTGGCGTAGTGTCTTTTGCGTGGTGTGTTTTGTACGAGGAGGCCGTTGTGTTGCCGCCCTGGAGGAGCCCGTCATGGTGCCGCGCAGCAGTTAGGCCTTCATTGGTCCGCTGGGGAAGAGCCCGCCGTCGTGCTTCCCCGGAGGGGTGATTCATGGCGTGGCGCAATTCTTGTGGGAGTCGTTCCTTGCAGCAACCTGGAGGAGGCCCTCACGGCAACTTGATGGTGGGGCCCGTCATCGCGCAGCGCCGGAGGAGCCCTTCATGCGCCGGGCCAGAGGAGGCCATAGTCCGGCAGCCCTGGAGAGGAGGCCATCATCGCGCTGCTGCGGAGGAAGCCTTTGCTGTGGCGGCCTGGCGGAGCCTTTGGCTGCACAGCCCCAGAGGAGCCTTTTGTGGTGCGGCCCCAGAGAGGCCTTTGTCCCAGCGCTCTGGAGCAGCCGTTTGCTGTGCCATGCCGCAGGAGTCTTCCACCGTGTGCCACGCCAGAGAAGGACATTGTCGGGCCGCGGCGTAGGAGCCAGAAATTGCGTCGCCTTGCAAGAGTCCTTCCAGGTGCTGCCGCGGCAGAGCCCTTCACCGCGCTGCCACGGAAGAGGCCTTTGCCGTGCCGGTGGGAAGAAGCCTTTGTATGTGCCACCGCCGAGGCGCCCTTCAGCATGCCACTTTGTAGGGGCCCTTTGTTGTGCCGTGCCGGAGGAGGCCTTCATGACAGTGCCTTGGAGGAGCCCAAGGTGGCGATGCGCTGGAGGAGCCGTTGAATGCGCCCCTGCAGAGGAGCTCTTTGCCGTGCTTTCCTGGGGGGTCCCATCGTTGCGCCGAGCCGGAGGAGCCCTTTGCCGTGCGGCCGCAGAGGATCCCTTTGGCACACTGCTGCAGAGGAGGCCATTGCCGTTCATTTGCATAGGAGCCTTCCGTGTGCCACCGTGGAGGAGCCCCTGTTTGTGCCGCGCTTGAGGAGCCCCTAATGTGTGTGCCCCGGAGGAGCCCTTCTTTAATGCCGCCCTGGAGAGGAGGCCATCGTTGTGGAGCCGTGGAGGAGCCCATTATCGCACGGCCCCAGAGGGGCCCATCGTCGTGCCACCAGGGTGAAGCCCTTCAGCGTGCCGTGCCGCAGGAGCCCTTTACCGTGCTGCGCCAGAGGATCCCATCATCGCAGCGGCGTGGAGGAGCCCTTTTCTGCGCCCGAGGAGCCCGTTGATGCACCACGCCGGAGGAGTCCATGGTTGCGCAGACCCGGAGGAACCCATTGTGGTGCCAGCAGAGAGGAGCCCTTCATCACTGTGCCAGCTCGGAGGAGCCCTTCATCGCGCCGCCTTGGAGGAGGCCATTGTTGCGCCAAGCTGGAGGAGACATTCACCGCAGTAGCCCGGAGGAGCCGTTCATCGCAGCGCTCCGGAGGAGCCGTTTGCCGTGCTGCCCCATAGGAGCCCATTGTCCCGCCGCTGCAGAGGAGCCCTTCGTCGTGCCACCTGGGAGCAGTCTTTCATCGTACGGCGCCGGAGGAGCCCTTCATCACTCTGCCCTGGCGGAGAGCATCGTCGCAGCGCCCCGGAAGCAGGAGCCTTTTGCTGTGACGCGCCTGGGGAGCCCTTCACAGCGGCAGCCCGGAGGAGCCCATTTTCGTGCCAGCCTGGTGGTGTTCTTCATCACAGCGCCCAGGTCTTCTTGGAGGCCTTGATCGTGCCTTGCCGCAGGAGGCCTTGATCGTGCCGTGCTGGAGGAGCCCTTTGTGGCTCTGGCGCGGAAGAGCCCTTTGTGTATTGCCCCTGTATGGATTCTGTGGTGTGGTATTTCTGGTATTGTATTGTATGGGCTTGCATAGGCTATGGTACCATGTTTATTGTCCTTCCGGTAAGTATTGTCTGTATTCTCTTAGTTCAGTTGTATGTAGTTTATGGTATGGTCTTGATTTTCTTGTCTGTCTGGTATGTATGGTCTTGCCTGTATTGTACGGTAGGCGTTGCTTGTGTTGCTTATATTACGTTGTTTATTGATTGCGCCGCCCCGGAGGAGACCCTCATGGTGCTGCGCCGGAGGAGCCCATTGTCACGCCGCTCCAGAGGAGTTCTTCATCACGGTGCCCAGGTCTTCTTGGAGCCCCTCCTCACGCCACGCCTGAGGACCCCATTATCGCCCCTCACAGGAGTAGCGCCTCAACATGTGAGCCTTGAGGTGCCCTTCATCGTGCTGTGCTGTAGGAGCCCCTCACTGCTCCGGCCCGGAGAAGTTCTTCATTGCACCGCCTAGGTCTACTTGGAGCCCTTCTTCACGCCGCCCCGGAGGAGGCCCTCATCGTGCCCCGCCCGAGGACCCCATCATCACAGCTCCCTCGCCTAAAGAGCGTATGGTATTTATTGTACAGAATGCGTTGTGTAGTATTGTGTTACATACACTGTGTTGTCCTGTACGTACTGGAATGTATTTTGTATTGTATTGTAATTTTTAGTACCTGTTCCCTTGCAGTGAGCTGTATGTATTGTATGCGTTGCGTTTTCTTGCCTTGTCTGGTACTTATAATACAGTACTGTAGCTTGTTTTGTCCTGTTTTGTATTGTGTATTGTATGTATTTAATTGTATGTTATTTATTGTAGATAGTGTGTTACATGGTATTTATTGCATGGTGTATTACATAGTTGGTATTGTAATGTACTTTGTGTTGTATTAGGGTTTGTATTGCATTACGGTTTGTACTGTATGGTTTCGAATGCGTTGTGTGGTATCAATTCTGTTGTACACGTGAGATACTGTGTTCTATTTTTTGTATGTATCGGTTGTGTTGTTTTTTACCGTATGGTACACTACTGTGTTGTATGTACCGTATTGTATGTATTACATGCTATGGGATGTTACTTATTACATTGTATGTATTGCATTGTATGTATTGCAGTGCACGTATGGTATATAATTTAGGGTAAGGAATGTATTGTATCAAGTTGCATAAATTGTACTGTTTGTGTTCTATACTGTTGTACCTTGTATGTGTTGTATGTATCGTGTTGTTTAAATATATTTAGTTAGTGCATGGCATGGAGTTTATTGTACTTTATGTATTGTACTGTATTGTATTCCCTGTGGTGTTCCATACGTGTAGTATGGTATGTGTTGTATTTTGTACTGTTTGTATTGCTATTGTATACTGTATTGTATATAGTGTAACGTATGTTATATATTGAAAATGTGACAGGTATTGAAGGGTAGGGTATTGCATGGTATTGTATGGTATTTTATTGTATGGTATACTATAGTGACGTAAGCTATTGCCTGGTCTTGTCTGGTATGTATTGTCTGTGTTGCTTAGTGTGATATGGTATTGCCTGTGTTGTATTTTTTAAATTGTATTGTATTAATTGTACCGTACCATAGCTTTTTGTGCATTGTGTATTGTATTTTGTATTGCATTAGGTGTTGTATGTATTTTCTTGTATGATACAGTATTTATTAAATGGTCTGTATCGAAGTGTACGCATTGTATCCTAGTATATATACCATCTTGTATGTATTGGAGGCATTGTATTACCTTTTACTTGTGTTGCTTATATTGCGCTATGTATTGATTGCGCCGCCCTGGAGGAGTCCCTCATCACGCTGTGCCGGACGAGCCTGTCGTCACGCCGCTCAGGAGGAGTTCTTCATCACCGTGCCCAGGTCTTCTTGGAGCCCCTCCTCACGCCACGCCTGAGGACCCCATCATGGCACCAGGCCAGAGGAGCCTCTGATGGTGCGGCCCCGCAGTAGCGTCTGGTATTTACGGTATCGTGTGTATTGTGTAGTATTGTACGTCTTGGATTGGGATTTGTATGGGACTGTATTTTTTTCTACTCTATTTTGTTGCTCTGTGTTGCCTTGTGTTGTCTTGTCTGTGTTTTCTTGCCTGTTCTGGTAATTCTTGTGTTGCATGTGTTGTCTTGTCCCGTAGTCTGGTTTGTATTGTCCTGTAGTTAGTGTTGTACTGTGTTTTTCTTGCGCGTTGTATTGTGTATGGTATGTATTTTATTGGCTGTTGTGGTATTTCTTGTACTGTAGATTGTATATGTGTCTTGTGTGTTTATTGTCTTGTCTGTCTTGTATTTTGTTTTTTGGTCTGTTGTGTTGTACCTTATCATCTGTGTTGTAATTATGGTGTTGTTCAAAGAGGTGTAGTGTATGGCGTGCTGTTTACTGTATTTTGTGTATAGTATTGTGTTGTATTGTCTGTGTTGTATTGCACGTGATGTTCTGTACGCGTTGTGTCTTTGTGTGTGTTTTCTGCTGTACTGTAGGTATTGTACTGGAGGTGTTTTGTATTGTCTTGTATGCTCTGTATTGCACTGTATTGTATGTATCGTCGGTTAGGTATGGTATTTCTTTTTGTCGGGTAGTGTATGTACTGTATGGTATGAAAGTTTGCGTGTTGTCTTATGTTGCGTGTGTTGCCTTGTTGTATCGTCCTCATTGTCTATTTGGTATTGCACTGTATTTGGTATTGTAATATATTTTCTGCTGTGTTGTATTGTATGGTATGTAATGCAATGTATTTTGTCCTGTCTTGTGTGTATCTTATTGCAAATCTTGCCACATATTTTGTGGCGTAGTGTCTTTTGCGTGGTGTGTTTTGTACGAGGAGGCCGTTGTGTTGCCGCCCTGGAGGAGCCCGTCATGGTGCCGCGCAGCAGTTAGGCCTTCATTGGTCCGCTGGGGAAGAGCCCGCCGTCGTGCTTCCCCGGAGGGGTGATTCATGGCGTGGCGCAATTCTTGTGGGAGTCGTTCCTTGCAGCAACCTGGAGGAGGCCCTCACGGCAACTTGATGGTGGGGCCCGTCATCGCGCAGCGCCGGAGGAGCCCTTCATGCGCCGGGCCAGAGGAGGCCATAGTCCGGCAGCCCTGGAGAGGAGGCCATCATCGCGCTGCTGCGGAGGAAGCCTTTGCTGTGGCGGCCTGGCGGAGCCTTTGGCTGCACAGCCCCAGAGGAGCCTTTTGTGGTGCGGCCCCAGAGAGGCCTTTGTCCCAGCGCTCTGGAGCAGCCGTTTGCTGTGCCATGCCGCAGGAGTCTTCCACCGTGTGCCACGCCAGAGAAGGACATTGTCGGGCCGCGGCGTAGGAGCCAGAAATTGCGTCGCCTTGCAAGAGTCCTTCCAGGTGCTGCCGCGGCAGAGCCCTTCACCGCGCTGCCACGGAAGAGGCCTTTGCCGTGCCGGTGGGAAGAAGCCTTTGTATGTGCCACCGCCGAGGCGCCCTTCAGCATGCCACTTTGTAGGGGCCCTTTGTTGTGCCGTGCCGGAGGAGGCCTTCATGACAGTGCCTTGGAGGAGCCCAAGGTGGCGATGCGCTGGAGGAGCCGTTGAATGCGCCCCTGCAGAGGAGCTCTTTGCCCTGCTTTCCTGGGGGGTCCCATCGTTGCGCCGAGCCGGAGGAGCCCTTTGCCGTGCGGCCGCAGAGGATCCCTTTGGCACACTGCTGCAGAGGAGGCCATTGCCGTTCATTTGCATAGGAGCCTTCAGTGTGCCACCGTGGAGGAGCCCCTGGTTGTGCCGCGCTTGAGGAGCCCCTAATGTGTGTGCCCCGGAGGAGCCCTTCTTTAATGCCGCCCTGGAGAGGAGGCCATCGTTGTGGAGCCGTGGAGGAGCCCATTATCGCACGGCCCCAGAGGGGCCCATCGTCGTGCCACCAGGGTGAAGCCCTTCAGCGTGCCGTGCCGCAGGAGCCCTTTACCGTGCTGCGCCAGAGGATCCCATCATCGCAGCGGCGTGGAGGAGCCCTTTTCTGCGCCCGAGGAGCCCGTTGATGCACCACGCCGGAGGAGTCCATGGTTGCGCAGACCCGGAGGAACCCATTGTGGTGCCAGCAGAGAGGAGCCCTTCATCACTGTGCCAGCTCGGAGGAGCCCTTCATCGCGCCGCCTTGGAGGAGGCCATTGTTGCGCCAAGCTGGAGGAGACATTCACCGCAGTAGCCCGGAGGAGCCGTTCATCGCAGCGCTCCGGAGGAGCCGTTTGCCGTGCTGCCCCATAGGAGCCCATTGTCCCGCCGCTGCAGAGGAGCCCTTCGTCGTGCCACCTGGGAGCAGTCTTTCATCGTACGGCGCCGGAGGAGCCCTTCATCACTCTGCCCTGGCGGAGAGCATCGTCGCAGCGCCCCGGAAGCAGGAGCCTTTTGCTGTGACGCGCCTGGGGAGCCCTTCACAGCGGCAGCCCGGAGGAGCCCATTTTCGTGCCAGCCTGGTGGTGTTCTTCATCACAGCGCCCAGGTCTTCTTGGAGGCCTTGATCGTGCCTTGCCGCAGGAGGCCTTGATCGTGCCGTGCTGGAGGAGCCCTTTGTGGCTCTGGCGCGGAAGAGCCCTTTGTGTATTGCCCCTGTATGGATTCTGTGGTGTGGTATTTCTGGTATTGTATTGTATGGGCTTGCATAGGCTATGGTACCATGTTTATTGTCCTTCCGGTAAGTATTGTCTGTATTCTCTTAGTTCAGTTGTATGTAGTTTATGGTATGGTCTTGATTTTCTTGTCTGTCTGGTATGTATGGTCTTGCCTGTATTGTACGGTAGGCGTTGCTTGTGTTGCTTATATTACGTTGTTTATTGATTGCGCCGCCCCGGAGGAGACCCTCATGGTGCTGCGCCGGAGGAGCCCATTGTCACGCCGCTCCAGAGGAGTTCTTCATCACGGTGCCCAGGTCTTCTTGGAGCCCCTCCTCACGCCACGCCTGAGGACCCCATTATCGCCCCTCACAGGAGTAGCGCCTCAACATGTGAGCCTTGAGGTGCCCTTCATCGTGCTGTGCTGTAGGAGCCCCTCACTGCTCCGGCCCGGAGAAGTTCTTCATTGCACCGCCTAGGTCTACTTGGAGCCCTTCTTCACGCCGCCCCGGAGGAGGCCCTCATCGTGCCCCGCCCGAGGACCCCATCATCACAGCTCCCTCGCCTAAAGAGCGTATGGTATTTATTGTACAGAATGCGTTGTGTAGTATTGTGTTACATACACTGTGTTGTCCTGTACGTACTGGAATGTATTTTGTATTGTATTGTAATTTTTAGTACCTGTTCCCTTGCAGTGAGCTGTATGTATTGTATGCGTTGCGTTTTCTTGCCTTGTCTGGTACTTATAATACAGTACTGTAGCTTGTTTTGTCCTGTTTTGTATTGTGTATTGTATGTATTTAATTGTATGTTATTTATTGTAGATAGTGTGTTACATGGTATTTATTGCATGGTGTATTACATAGTTGGTATTGTAATGTACTTTGTGTTGTATTAGGGTTTGTATTGCATTACGGTTTGTACTGTATGGTTTCGAATGCGTTGTGTGGTATCAATTCTGTTGTACACGTGAGATACTGTGTTCTATTTTTTGTATGTATCGGTTGTGTTGTTTTTTACCGTATGGTACACTACTGTGTTGTATGTACCGTATTGTATGTATTACATGCTATGGGATGTTACTTATTACATTGTATGTATTGCATTGTATGTATTGCAGTGCACGTATGGTATATAATTTAGGGTAAGGAATGTATTGTATCAAGTTGCATAAATTGTACTGTTTGTGTTCTATACTGTTGTACCTTGTATGTGTTGTATGTATCGTGTTGTTTAAATATATTTAGTTAGTGCATGGCATGGAGTTTATTGTACTTTATGTATTGTACTGTATTGTATTCCCTGTGGTGTTCCATACGTGTAGTATGGTATGTGTTGTATTTTGTACTGTTTGTATTGCTATTGTATACTGTATTGTATATAGTGTAACGTATGTTATATATTGAAAATGTGACAGGTATTGAAGGGTAGGGTATTGCATGGTATTGTATGGTATTTTATTGTATGGTATACTATAGTGACGTAAGCTATTGCCTGGTCTTGTCTGGTATGTATTGTCTGTGTTGCTTAGTGTGATATGGTATTGCCTGTGTTGTATTTTTTAAATTGTATTGTATTAATTGTACCGTACCATAGCTTTTTGTGCATTGTGTATTGTATTTTGTATTGCATTAGGTGTTGTATGTATTTTCTTGTATGATACAGTATTTATTAAATGGTCTGTATCGAAGTGTACGCATTGTATCCTAGTATATATACCATCTTGTATGTATTGGAGGCATTGTATTACCTTTTACTTGTGTTGCTTATATTGCGCTATGTATTGATTGCGCCGCCCTGGAGGAGTCCCTCATCACGCTGTGCCGGACGAGCCTGTCGTCACGCCGCTCAGGAGGAGTTCTTCATCACCGTGCCCAGGTCTTCTTGGAGCCCCTCCTCACGCCACGCCTGAGGACCCCATCATGGCACCAGGCCAGAGGAGCCTCTGATGGTGCGGCCCCGCAGTAGCGTCTGGTATTTACGGTATCGTGTGTATTGTGTAGTATTGTACGTCTTGGATTGGGATTTGTATGGGACTGTATTTTTTTCTACTCTATTTTGTTGCTCTGTGTTGCCTTGTGTTGTCTTGTCTGTGTTTTCTTGCCTGTTCTGGTAATTCTTGTGTTGCATGTGTTGTCTTGTCCCGTAGTCTGGTTTGTATTGTCCTGTAGTTAGTGTTGTACTGTGTTTTTCTTGCGCGTTGTATTGTGTATGGTATGTATTTTATTGGCTGTTGTGGTATTTCTTGTACTGTAGATTGTATATGTGTCTTGTGTGTTTATTGTCTTGTCTGTCTTGTATTTTGTTTTTTGGTCTGTTGTGTTGTACCTTATCATCTGTGTTGTAATTATGGTGTTGTTCAAAGAGGTGTAGTGTATGGCGTGCTGTTTACTGTATTTTGTGTATAGTATTGTGTTGTATTGTCTGTGTTGTATTGCACGTGATGTTCTGTACGCGTTGTGTCTTTGTGTGTGTTTTCTGCTGTACTGTAGGTATTGTACTGGAGGTGTTTTGTATTGTCTTGTATGCTCTGTATTGCACTGTATTGTATGTATCGTCGGTTAGGTATGGTATTTCTTTTTGTCGGGTAGTGTATGTACTGTATGGTATGAAAGTTTGCGTGTTGTCTTATGTTGCGTGTGTTGCCTTGTTGTATCGTCCTCATTGTCTATTTGGTATTGCACTGTATTTGGTATTGTAATATATTTTCTGCTGTGTTGTATTGTATGGTATGTAATGCAATGTATTTTGTCCTGTCTTGTGTGTATCTTATTGCAAATCTTGCCACATATTTTGTGGCGTAGTGTCTTTTGCGTGGTGTGTTTTGTACGAGGAGGCCGTTGTGTTGCCGCCCTGGAGGAGCCCGTCATGGTGCCGCGCAGCAGTTAGGCCTTCATTGGTCCGCTGGGGAAGAGCCCGCCGTCGTGCTTCCCCGGAGGGGTGATTCATGGCGTGGCGCAATTCTTGTGGGAGTCGTTCCTTGCAGCAACCTGGAGGAGGCCCTCACGGCAACTTGATGGTGGGGCCCGTCATCGCGCAGCGCCGGAGGAGCCCTTCATGCGCCGGGCCAGAGGAGGCCATAGTCCGGCAGCCCTGGAGAGGAGGCCATCATCGCGCTGCTGCGGAGGAAGCCTTTGCTGTGGCGGCCTGGCGGAGCCTTTGGCTGCACAGCCCCAGAGGAGCCTTTTGTGGTGCGGCCCCAGAGAGGCCTTTGTCCCAGCGCTCTGGAGCAGCCGTTTGCTGTGCCATGCCGCAGGAGTCTTCCACCGTGTGCCACGCCAGAGAAGGACATTGTCGGGCCGCGGCGTAGGAGCCAGAAATTGCGTCGCCTTGCAAGAGTCCTTCCAGGTGCTGCCGCGGCAGAGCCCTTCACCGCGCTGCCACGGAAGAGGCCTTTGCCGTGCCGGTGGGAAGAAGCCTTTGTATGTGCCACCGCCGAGGCGCCCTTCAGCATGCCACTTTGTAGGGGCCCTTTGTTGTGCCGTGCCGGAGGAGGCCTTCATGACAGTGCCTTGGAGGAGCCCAAGGTGGCGATGCGCTGGAGGAGCCGTTGAATGCGCCCCTGCAGAGGAGCTCTTTGCCCTGCTTTCCTGGGGGGTCCCATCGTTGCGCCGAGCCGGAGGAGCCCTTTGCCGTGCGGCCGCAGAGGATCCCTTTGGCACACTGCTGCAGAGGAGGCCATTGCCGTTCATTTGCATAGGAGCCTTCAGTGTGCCACCGTGGAGGAGCCCCTGGTTGTGCCGCGCTTGAGGAGCCCCTAATGTGTGTGCCCCGGAGGAGCCCTTCTTTAATGCCGCCCTGGAGAGGAGGCCATCGTTGTGGAGCCGTGGAGGAGCCCATTATCGCACGGCCCCAGAGGGGCCCATCGTCGTGCCACCAGGGTGAAGCCCTTCAGCGTGCCGTGCCGCAGGAGCCCTTTACCGTGCTGCGCCAGAGGATCCCATCATCGCAGCGGCGTGGAGGAGCCCTTTTCTGCGCCCGAGGAGCCCGTTGATGCACCACGCCGGAGGAGTCCATGGTTGCGCAGACCCGGAGGAACCCATTGTGGTGCCAGCAGAGAGGAGCCCTTCATCACTGTGCCAGCTCGGAGGAGCCCTTCATCGCGCCGCCTTGGAGGAGGCCATTGTTGCGCCAAGCTGGAGGAGACATTCACCGCAGTAGCCCGGAGGAGCCGTTCATCGCAGCGCTCCGGAGGAGCCGTTTGCCGTGCTGCCCCATAGGAGCCCATTGTCCCGCCGCTGCAGAGGAGCCCTTCGTCGTGCCACCTGGGAGCAGTCTTTCATCGTACGGCGCCGGAGGAGCCCTTCATCACTCTGCCCTGGCGGAGAGCATCGTCGCAGCGCCCCGGAAGCAGGAGCCTTTTGCTGTGACGCGCCTGGGGAGCCCTTCACAGCGGCAGCCCGGAGGAGCCCATTTTCGTGCCAGCCTGGTGGTGTTCTTCATCACAGCGCCCAGGTCTTCTTGGAGGCCTTGATCGTGCCTTGCCGCAGGAGGCCTTGATCGTGCCGTGCTGGAGGAGCCCTTTGTGGCTCTGGCGCGGAAGAGCCCTTTGTGTATTGCCCCTGTATGGATTCTGTGGTGTGGTATTTCTGGTATTGTATTGTATGGGCTTGCATAGGCTATGGTACCATGTTTATTGTCCTTCCGGTAAGTATTGTCTGTATTCTCTTAGTTCAGTTGTATGTAGTTTATGGTATGGTCTTGATTTTCTTGTCTGTCTGGTATGTATGGTCTTGCCTGTATTGTACGGTAGGCGTTGCTTGTGTTGCTTATATTACGTTGTTTATTGATTGCGCCGCCCCGGAGGAGACCCTCATGGTGCTGCGCCGGAGGAGCCCATTGTCACGCCGCTCCAGAGGAGTTCTTCATCACGGTGCCCAGGTCTTCTTGGAGCCCCTCCTCACGCCACGCCTGAGGACCCCATTATCGCCCCTCACAGGAGTAGCGCCTCAACATGTGAGCCTTGAGGTGCCCTTCATCGTGCTGTGCTGTAGGAGCCCCTCACTGCTCCGGCCCGGAGAAGTTCTTCATTGCACCGCCTAGGTCTACTTGGAGCCCTTCTTCACGCCGCCCCGGAGGAGGCCCTCATCGTGCCCCGCCCGAGGACCCCATCATCACAGCTCCCTCGCCTAAAGAGCGTATGGTATTTATTGTACAGAATGCGTTGTGTAGTATTGTGTTACATACACTGTGTTGTCCTGTACGTACTGGAATGTATTTTGTATTGTATTGTAATTTTTAGTACCTGTTCCCTTGCAGTGAGCTGTATGTATTGTATGCGTTGCGTTTTCTTGCCTTGTCTGGTACTTATAATACAGTACTGTAGCTTGTTTTGTCCTGTTTTGTATTGTGTATTGTATGTATTTAATTGTATGTTATTTATTGTAGATAGTGTGTTACATGGTATTTATTGCATGGTGTATTACATAGTTGGTATTGTAATGTACTTTGTGTTGTATTAGGGTTTGTATTGCATTACGGTTTGTACTGTATGGTTTCGAATGCGTTGTGTGGTATCAATTCTGTTGTACACGTGAGATACTGTGTTCTATTTTTTGTATGTATCGGTTGTGTTGTTTTTTACCGTATGGTACACTACTGTGTTGTATGTACCGTATTGTATGTATTACATGCTATGGGATGTTACTTATTACATTGTATGTATTGCATTGTATGTATTGCAGTGCACGTATGGTATATAATTTAGGGTAAGGAATGTATTGTATCAAGTTGCATAAATTGTACTGTTTGTGTTCTATACTGTTGTACCTTGTATGTGTTGTATGTATCGTGTTGTTTAAATATATTTAGTTAGTGCATGGCATGGAGTTTATTGTACTTTATGTATTGTACTGTATTGTATTCCCTGTGGTGTTCCATACGTGTAGTATGGTATGTGTTGTATTTTGTACTGTTTGTATTGCTATTGTATACTGTATTGTATATAGTGTAACGTATGTTATATATTGAAAATGTGACAGGTATTGAAGGGTAGGGTATTGCATGGTATTGTATGGTATTTTATTGTATGGTATACTATAGTGACGTAAGCTATTGCCTGGTCTTGTCTGGTATGTATTGTCTGTGTTGCTTAGTGTGATATGGTATTGCCTGTGTTGTATTTTTTAAATTGTATTGTATTAATTGTACCGTACCATAGCTTTTTGTGCATTGTGTATTGTATTTTGTATTGCATTAGGTGTTGTATGTATTTTCTTGTATGATACAGTATTTATTAAATGGTCTGTATCGAAGTGTACGCATTGTATCCTAGTATATATACCATCTTGTATGTATTGGAGGCATTGTATTACCTTTTACTTGTGTTGCTTATATTGCGCTATGTATTGATTGCGCCGCCCTGGAGGAGTCCCTCATCACGCTGTGCCGGACGAGCCTGTCGTCACGCCGCTCAGGAGGAGTTCTTCATCACCGTGCCCAGGTCTTCTTGGAGCCCCTCCTCACGCCACGCCTGAGGACCCCATCATGGCACCAGGCCAGAGGAGCCTCTGATGGTGCGGCCCCGCAGTAGCGTCTGGTATTTACGGTATCGTGTGTATTGTGTAGTATTGTACGTCTTGGATTGGGATTTGTATGGGACTGTATTTTTTTCTACTCTATTTTGTTGCTCTGTGTTGCCTTGTGTTGTCTTGTCTGTGTTTTCTTGCCTGTTCTGGTAATTCTTGTGTTGCATGTGTTGTCTTGTCCCGTAGTCTGGTTTGTATTGTCCTGTAGTTAGTGTTGTACTGTGTTTTTCTTGCGCGTTGTATTGTGTATGGTATGTATTTTATTGGCTGTTGTGGTATTTCTTGTACTGTAGATTGTATATGTGTCTTGTGTGTTTATTGTCTTGTCTGTCTTGTATTTTGTTTTTTGGTCTGTTGTGTTGTACCTTATCATCTGTGTTGTAATTATGGTGTTGTTCAAAGAGGTGTAGTGTATGGCGTGCTGTTTACTGTATTTTGTGTATAGTATTGTGTTGTATTGTCTGTGTTGTATTGCACGTGGTGTTCTGTACGCGTTGTGTCTTTGTGTGTGTTTTCTGCTGTACTGTAGGTATTGTACTGGAGGTGTTTTGTATTGTCTTGTATGCTCTGTATTGCACTGTATTGTATGTATCGTCGGTTAGGTATGGTATTTCTTTTTGTCGGGTAGTGTATGTACTGTATGGTATGAAAGTTTGCGTGTTGTCTTATGTTGCGTGTGTTGCCTTGTTGTATCGTCCTCATTGTCTATTTGGTATTGCACTGTATTTGGTATTGTAATATATTTTCTGCTGTGTTGTATTGTATGGTATGTAATGCAATGTATTTTGTCCTGTCTTGTGTGTATCTTATTGCAAATCTTGCCACATATTTTGTGGCGTAGTGTCTTTTGCGTGGTGTGTTTTGTACGAGGAGGCCGTTGTGTTGCCGCCCTGGAGGAGCCCGTCATGGTGCCGCGCAGCAGTTAGGCCTTCATTGGTCCGCTGGGGAAGAGCCCGCCGTCGTGCTTCCCCGGAGGGGTGATTCATGGCGTGGCGCAATTCTTGTGGGAGTCGTTCCTTGCAGCAACCTGGAGGAGGCCCTCACGGCAACTTGATGGTGGGGCCCGTCATCGCGCAGCGCCGGAGGAGCCCTTCATGCGCCGGGCCAGAGGAGGCCATAGTCCGGCAGCCCTGGAGAGGAGGCCATCATCGCGCTGCTGCGGAGGAAGCCTTTGCTGTGGCGGCCTGGCGGAGCCTTTGGCTGCACAGCCCCAGAGGAGCCTTTTGTGGTGCGGCCCCAGAGAGGCCTTTGTCCCAGCGCTCTGGAGCAGCCGTTTGCTGTGCCATGCCGCAGGAGTCTTCCACCGTGTGCCACGCCAGAGAAGGACATTGTCGGGCCGCGGCGTAGGAGCCAGAAATTGCGTCGCCTTGCAAGAGTCCTTCCAGGTGCTGCCGCGGCAGAGCCCTTCACCGCGCTGCCACGGAAGAGGCCTTTGCCGTGCCGGTGGGAAGAAGCCTTTGTATGTGCCACCGCCGAGGCGCCCTTCAGCATGCCACTTTGTAGGGGCCCTTTGTTGTGCCGTGCCGGAGGAGGCCTTCATGACAGTGCCTTGGAGGAGCCCAAGGTGGCGATGCGCTGGAGGAGCCGTTGAATGCGCCCCTGCAGAGGAGCTCTTTGCCGTGCTTTCCTGGGGGGTCCCATCGTTGCGCCGAGCCGGAGGAGCCCTTTGCCGTGCGGCCGCAGAGGATCCCTTTGGCACACTGCTGCAGAGGAGGCCATTGCCGTTCATTTGCATAGGAGCCTTCAGTGTGCCACCGTGGAGGAGCCCCTGGTTGTGCCGCGCTTGAGGAGCCCCTAATGTGTGTGCCCCGGAGGAGCCCTTCTTTAATGCCGCCCTGGAGAGGAGGCCATCGTTGTGGAGCCGTGGAGGAGCCCATTATCGCACGGCCCCAGAGGGGCCCATCGTCGTGCCACCAGGGTGAAGCCCTTCAGCGTGCCGTGCCGCAGGAGCCCTTTACCGTGCTGCGCCAGAGGATCCCATCATCGCAGCGGCGTGGAGGAGCCCTTTTCTGCGCCCGAGGAGCCCGTTGATGCACCACGCCGGAGGAGTCCATGGTTGCGCAGACCCGGAGGAACCCATTGTGGTGCCAGCAGAGAGGAGCCCTTCATCACTGTGCCAGCTCGGAGGAGCCCTTCATCGCGCCGCCTTGGAGGAGGCCATTGTTGCGCCAAGCTGGAGGAGACATTCACCGCAGTAGCCCGGAGGAGCCGTTCATCGCAGCGCTCCGGAGGAGCCGTTTGCCGTGCTGCCCCATAGGAGCCCATTGTCCCGCCGCTGCAGAGGAGCCCTTCGTCGTGCCACCTGGGAGCAGTCTTTCATCGTACGGCGCCGGAGGAGCCCTTCATCACTCTGCCCTGGCGGAGAGCATCGTCGCAGCGCCCCGGAAGCAGGAGCCTTTTGCTGTGACGCGCCTGGGGAGCCCTTCACAGCGGCAGCCCGGAGGAGCCCATTTTCGTGCCAGCCTGGTGGTGTTCTTCATCACAGCGCCCAGGTCTTCTTGGAGGCCTTGATCGTGCCTTGCCGCAGGAGGCCTTGATCGTGCCGTGCTGGAGGAGCCCTTTGTGGCTCTGGCGCGGAAGAGCCCTTTGTGTATTGCCCCTGTATGGATTCTGTGGTGTGGTATTTCTGGTATTGTATTGTATGGGCTTGCATAGGCTATGGTACCATGTTTATTGTCCTTCCGGTAAGTATTGTCTGTATTCTCTTAGTTCAGTTGTATGTAGTTTATGGTATGGTCTTGATTTTCTTGTCTGTCTGGTATGTATGGTCTTGCCTGTATTGTACGGTAGGCGTTGCTTGTGTTGCTTATATTACGTTGTTTATTGATTGCGCCGCCCCGGAGGAGACCCTCATGGTGCTGCGCCGGAGGAGCCCATTGTCACGCCGCTCCAGAGGAGTTCTTCATCACGGTGCCCAGGTCTTCTTGGAGCCCCTCCTCACGCCACGCCTGAGGACCCCATTATCGCCCCTCACAGGAGTAGCGCCTCAACATGTGAGCCTTGAGGTGCCCTTCATCGTGCTGTGCTGTAGGAGCCCCTCACTGCTCCGGCCCGGAGAAGTTCTTCATTGCACCGCCTAGGTCTACTTGGAGCCCTTCTTCACGCCGCCCCGGAGGAGGCCCTCATCGTGCCCCGCCCGAGGACCCCATCATCACAGCTCCCTCGCCTAAAGAGCGTATGGTATTTATTGTACAGAATGCGTTGTGTAGTATTGTGTTACATACACTGTGTTGTCCTGTACGTACTGGAATGTATTTTGTATTGTATTGTAATTTTTAGTACCTGTTCCCTTGCAGCGAGCTGTATGTATTGTATGCGTTGCGTTTTCTTGCTTTGTCTGGTACTTATAATACAGTACTGTAGCTTGTTTTGTCCTGTTTTGTATTGTGTATTGTATGTATTTAATTGTATGTTATTTATTGTAGATAGTGTGTTACATGGTATTTATTGCATGGTGTATTACATAGTTGGTATTGTAATGTACTTTGTGTTGTATTAGGGTTTGTATTGCATTACGGTTTGTACTGTATGGTTTCGAATGCGTTGTGTGGTATCAATTCTGTTGTACACGTGAGATACTGTGTTCTATTTTTTGTATGTATCGGTTGTGTTGTTTTTTACCGTATGGTACACTACTGTGTTGTATGTACCGTATTGTATGTATTACATGCTATGGGATGTTACTTATTACATTGTATGTATTGCATTGTATGTATTGCAGTGCACGTATGGTATATAATTTAGGGTAAGGAATGTATTGTATCAAGTTGCATAAATTGTACTGTTTGTGTTCTATACTGTTGTACCTTGTATGTGTTGTATGTATCGTGTTGTTTAAATATATTTAGTTAGTGCATGGCATGGAGTTTATTGTACTTTATGTATTGTACTGTATTGTATTCCCTGTGGTGTTCCATACGTGTAGTATGGTATGTGTTGTATTTTGTACTGTTTGTATTGCTATTGTATACTGTATTGTATATAGTGTAACGTATGTTATATATTGAAAATGTGACAGGTATTGAAGGGTAGGGTATTGCATGGTATTGTATGGTATTTTATTGTATGGTATACTATAGTGACGTAAGCTATTGCCTGGTCTTGTCTGGTATGTATTGTCTGTGTTGCTTAGTGTGATATGGTATTGCCTGTGTTGTATTTTTTAAATTGTATTGTATTAATTGTACCGTACCATAGCTTTTTGTGCATTGTGTATTGTATTTTGTATTGCATTAGGTGTTGTATGTATTTTCTTGTATGATACAGTATTTATTAAATGGTCTGTATCGAAGTGTACGCATTGTATCCTAGTATATATACCATCTTGTATGTATTGGAGGCATTGTATTACCTTTTACTTGTGTTGCTTATATTGCGCTATGTATTGATTGCGCCGCCCTGGAGGAGTCCCTCATCACGCTGTGCCGGACGAGCCTGTCGTCACGCCGCTCAGGAGGAGTTCTTCATCACCGTGCCCAGGTCTTCTTGGAGCCCCTCCTCACGCCACGCCTGAGGACCCCATCATGGCACCAGGCCAGAGGAGCCCCTGATGGTGCGGCCCCGCAGTAGCGTCTGGTATTTACGGTATCGTGTGTATTGTGTAGTATTGTACGTCTTGGATTGGGATTTGTATGGGACTGTATTTTTTTCTACTCTATTTTGTTGCTCTGTGTTGCCTTGTGTTGTCTTGTCTGTGTTTTCTTGCCTGTTCTGGTAATTCTTGTGTTGCATGTGTTGTCTTGTCCCGTAGTCTGGTTTGTATTGTCCTGTAGTTAGTGTTGTACTGTGTTTTTCTTGCGCGTTGTATTGTGTATGGTATGTATTTTATTGGCTGTTGTGGTATTTCTTGTACTGTAGATTGTATATGTGTCTTGTGTGTTTATTGTCTTGTCTGTCTTGTATTTTGTTTTTTGGTCTGTTGTGTTGTACCTTATCATCTGTGTTGTAATTATGGTGTTGTTCAAAGAGGTGTAGTGTATGGCGTGCTGTTTACTGTATTTTGTGTATAGTATTGTGTTGTATTGTCTGTGTTGTATTGCACGTGGTGTTCTGTACGCGTTGTGTCTTTGTGTGTGTTTTCTGCTGTACTGTAGGTATTGTACTGGAGGTGTTTTGTATTGTCTTGTATGCTCTGTATTGCACTGTATTGTATGTATCGTCGGTTAGGTATGGTATTTCTTTTTGTCGGGTAGTGTATGTACTGTATGGTATGAAAGTTTGCGTGTTGTCTTATGTTGCGTGTGTTGCCTTGTTGTATCGTCCTCATTGTCTATTTGGTATTGCACTGTATTTGGTATTGTAATATATTTTCTGCTGTGTTGTATTGTATGGTATGTAATGCAATGTATTTTGTCCTGTCTTGTGTGTATCTTATTGCAAATCTTGCCACATATTTTGTGGCGTAGTGTCTTTTGCGTGGTGTGTTTTGTACGAGGAGGCTGTTGTGTTGCCGCCCTGGAGGAGCCCGTCATGGTGCCGCGCAGCAGTTAGGCCTTCATTGGTCCGCTGGGGAAGAGCCCGCCGTCGTGCTTCCCCGGAGGGGTGATTCATGGCGTGGCGCAATTCTTGTGGGAGTCGTTCCTTGCAGCAACCTGGAGGAGGCCCTCACGGCAACTTGATGGTGGGGCCCGTCATCGCGCAGCGCCGGAGGAGCCCTTCATGCGCCGGGCCAGAGGAGGCCATAGTCCGGCAGCCCTGGAGAGGAGGCCATCATCGCGCTGCTGCGGAGGAAGCCTTTGCTGTGGCGGCCTGGCGGAGCCTTTGGCTGCACAGCCCCAGAGGAGCCTTTTGTGGTGCGGCCCCAGAGAGGCCTTTGTCCCAGCGCTCTGGAGCAGCCGTTTGCTGTGCCATGCCGCAGGAGTCTTCCACCGTGTGCCACGCCAGAGAAGGACATTGTCGGGCCGCGGCGTAGGAGCCAGAAATTGCGTCGCCTTGCAAGAGTCCTTCCAGGTGCTGCCGCGGCAGAGCCCTTCACCGCGCTGCCACGGAAGAGGCCTTTGCCATGCCGGTGGGAAGAAGCCTTTGTATGTGCCACCGCCGAGGCGCCCTTCAGCATGCCACTTTGTAGGGGCCCTTTGTTGTGCCGTGCCGGAGGAGGCCTTCATGACAGTGCCTTGGAGGAGCCCAAGGTGGCGATGCGCTGGAGGAGCCGTTGAATGCGCCCCTGCAGAGGAGCTCTTTGCCGTGCTTTCCTGGGGGGTCCCATCGTTGCGCCGAGCCGGAGGAGCCCTTTGCCGTGCGGCCGCAGAGGATCCCTTTGGCACACTGCTGCAGAGGAGGCCATTGCCGTTCATTTGCATAGGAGCCTTCCGTGTGCCACCGTGGAGGAGCCCCTGTTTGTGCCGCGCTTGAGGAGCCCCTAATGTGTGTGCCCCGGAGGAGCCCTTCTTTAATGCCGCCCTGGAGAGGAGGCCATCGTTGTGGAGCCGTGGAGGAGCCCATTATCGCACGGCCCCAGAGGGGCCCATCGTCGTGCCACCAGGGTGAAGCCCTTCAGCGTGCCGTGCCGCAGGAGCCCTTTACCGTGCTGCGCCAGAGGATCCCATCATCGCAGCGGCGTGGAGGAGCCCTTTTCTGCGCCCGAGGAGCCCGTTGATGCACCACGCCGGAGGAGTCCATGGTTGCGCAGACCCGGAGGAACCCATTGTGGTGCCAGCAGAGAGGAGCCCTTCATCACTGTGCCAGCTCGGAGGAGCCCTTCATCGCGCCGCCTTGGAGGAGGCCATTGTTGCGCCAAGCTGGAGGAGACATTCACCGCAGTAGCCCGGAGGAGCCGTTCATCGCAGCGCTCCGGAGGAGCCGTTTGCCGTGCTGCCCCATAGGAGCCCATTGTCCCGCCGCTGCAGAGGAGCCCTTCGTCGTGCCACCTGGGAGCAGTCTTTCATCGTACGGCGCCGGAGGAGCCCTTCATCACTCTGCCCTGGCGGAGAGCATCGTCGCAGCGCCCCGGAAGCAGGAGCCTTTTGCTGTGACGCGCCTGGGGAGCCCTTCACAGCGGCAGCCCGGAGGAGCCCATTTTCGTGCCAGCCTGGTGGTGTTCTTCATCACAGCGCCCAGGTCTTCTTGGAGGCCTTGATCGTGCCTTGCCGCAGGAGGCCTTGATCGGGCCGTGCTGGAGGAGCCCTTTGTGGCTCTGGCGCGGAAGAGCCCTTTGTGTATTGCCCCTGTATGGATTCTGTGGTGTGGTATTTCTGGTATTGTATTGTATGGGCTTGCATAGGCTATGGTACCATGTTTATTGTCCTTCCGGTAAGTATTGTCTGTATTCTCTTAGTTCAGTTGTATGTAGTTTATGGTATGGTCTTGATTTTCTTGTCTGTCTGGTATGTATGGTCTTGCCTGTATTGTACGGTAGGCGTTGCTTGTGTTGCTTATATTACGTTGTTTATTGATTGCGCCGCCCCGGAGGAGACCCTCATGGTGCTGCGCCGGAGGAGCCCATTGTCATGCCGCTCCAGAGGAGTTCTTCATCACGGTGCCCAGGTCTTCTTGGAGCCCCTCCTCACGCCACGCCTGAGGACCCCATTATCGCCCCTCACAGGAGTAGCGCCTCAACATGTGAGCCTTGAGGTGCCCTTCATCGTGCTGTGCTGTAGGAGCCCCTCACTGCTCCGGCCCGGAGAAGTTCTTCATTGCACCGCCTAGGTCTACTTGGAGCCCTTCTTCACGCCGCCCCGGAGGAGGCCCGCATCGTGCCCCGCCCGAGGACCCCATCATCACAGCTCCCTCGCCTAAAGAGCGTATGGTATTTATTGTACAGAATGCGTTGTGTAGTATTGTGTTACATACACTGTGTTGTCCTGTACGTACTGGAATGTATTTTGTATTGTATTGTAATTTTTAGTACCTGTTCCCTTGCAGTGAGCTGTATGTATTGTATGCGTTGCGTTTTCTTGCCTTGTCTGGTACTTATAATACAGTACTGTAGCTTGTTTTGTCCTGTTTTGTATTGTGTATTGTATGTATTTAATTGTATGTTATTTATTGTAGATAGTGTGTTACATGGTATTTATTGCATGGTGTATTACATAGTTGGTATTGTAATGTACTTTGTGTTGTATTAGGGTTTGTATTGCATTACGGTTTGTACTGTATGGTTTCGAATGCGTTGTGTGGTATCAATTCTGTTGTACACGTGAGATACTGTGTTCTATTTTTTGTATGTATCGGTTGTGTTGTTTTTTACCGTATGGTACACTACTGTGTTGTATGTACCGTATTGTATGTATTACATGCTATGGGATGTTACTTATTACATTGTATGTATTGCATTGTATGTATTGCAGTGCACGTATGGTATATAATTTAGGGTAAGGAATGTATTGTATCAAGTTGCATAAATTGTACTGTTTGTGTTCTATACTGTTGTACCTTGTATGTGTTGTATGTATCGTGTTGTTTAAATATATTTAGTTAGTGCATGGCATGGAGTTTATTGTACTTTATGTATTGTACTGTATTGTATTCCCTGTGGTGTTCCATACGTGTAGTATGGTATGTGTTGTATTTTGTACTGTTTGTATTGCTATTGTATACTGTATTGTATATAGTGTAACGTATGTTATATATTGAAAATGTGACAGGTATTGAAGGGTAGGGTATTGCATGGTATTGTATGGTATTTTATTGTATGGTATACTATAGTGACGTAAGCTATTGCCTGGTCTTGTCTGGTATGTATTGTCTGTGTTGCTTAGTGTGATATGGTATTGCCTGTGTTGTATTTTTTAAATTGTATTGTATTAATTGTACCGTACCATAGCTTTTTGTGCATTGTGTATTGTATTTTGTATTGCATTAGGTGTTGTATGTATTTTCTTGTATGATACAGTATTTATTAAATGGTCTGTATCGAAGTGTACGCATTGTATCCTAGTATATATACCATCTTGTATGTATTGGAGGCATTGTATTACCTTTTACTTGTGTTGCTTATATTGCGCTATGTATTGATTGCGCCGCCCTGGAGGAGTCCCTCATCACGCTGTGCCGGACGAGCCTGTCGTCACGCCGCTCAGGAGGAGTTCTTCATCACCGTGCCCAGGTCTTCTTGGAGCCCCTCCTCACGCCACGCCTGAGGACCCCATCATGGCACCAGGCCAGAGGAGCCTCTGATGGTGCGGCCCCGCAGTAGCGTCTGGTATTTACGGTATCGTGTGTATTGTGTAGTATTGTACGTCTTGGATTGGGATTTGTATGGGACTGTATTTTTTTCTACTCTATTTTGTTGCTCTGTGTTGCCTTGTGTTGTCTTGTCTGTGTTTTCTTGCCTGTTCTGGTAATTCTTGTGTTGCATGTGTTGTCTTGTCCCGTAGTCTGGTTTGTATTGTCCTGTAGTTAGTGTTGTACTGTGTTTTTCTTGCGCGTTGTATTGTGTATGGTATGTATTTTATTGGCTGTTGTGGTATTTCTTGTACTGTAGATTGTATATGTGTCTTGTGTGTTTATTGTCTTGTCTGTCTTGTATTTTGTTTTTTGGTCTGTTGTGTTGTACCTTATCATCTGTGTTGTAATTATGGTGTTGTTCAAAGAGGTGTAGTGTATGGCGTGCTGTTTACTGTATTTTGTGTATAGTATTGTGTTGTATTGTCTGTGTTGTATTGCACGTGGTGTTCTGTACGCGTTGTGTCTTTGTGTGTGTTTTCTGCTGTACTGTAGGTATTGTACTGGAGGTGTTTTGTATTGTCTTGTATGCTCTGTATTGCACTGTATTGTATGTATCGTCGGTTAGGTATGGTATTTCTTTTTGTCGGGTAGTGTATGTACTGTATGGTATGAAAGTTTGCGTGTTGTCTTATGTTGCGTGTGTTGCCTTGTTGTATCGTCCTCATTGTCTATTTGGTATTGCACTGTATTTGGTATTGTAATATATTTTCTGCTGTGTTGTATTGTATGGTATGTAATGCAATGTATTTTGTCCTGTCTTGTGTGTATCTTATTGCAAATCTTGCCACATATTTTGTGGCGTAGTGTCTTTTGCGTGGTGTGTTTTGTACGAGGAGGCCGTTGTGTTGCCGCCCTGGAGGAGCCCGTCATGGTGCCGCGCAGCAGTTAGGCCTTCATTGGTCCGCTGGGGAAGAGCCCGCCGTCGTGCTTCCCCGGAGGGGTGATTCATGGCGTGGCGCAATTCTTGTGGGAGTCGTTCCTTGCAGCAACCTGGAGGAGGCCCTCACGGCAACTTGATGGTGGGGCCCGTCATCGCGCAGCGCCGGAGGAGCCCTTCATGCGCCGGGCCAGAGGAGGCCATAGTCCGGCAGCCCTGGAGAGGAGGCCATCATCGCGCTGCTGCGGAGGAAGCCTTTGCTGTGGCGGCCTGGCGGAGCCTTTGGCTGCACAGCCCCAGAGGAGCCTTTTGTGGTGCGGCCCCAGAGAGGCCTTTGTCCCAGCGCTCTGGAGCAGCCGTTTGCTGTGCCATGCCGCAGGAGTCTTCCACCGTGTGCCACGCCAGAGAAGGACATTGTCGGGCCGCGGCGTAGGAGCCAGAAATTGCGTCGCCTTGCAAGAGTCCTTCCAGGTGCTGCCGCGGCAGAGCCCTTCACCGCGCTGCCACGGAAGAGGCCTTTGCCGTGCCGGTGGGAAGAAGCCTTTGTATGTGCCACCGCCGAGGCGCCCTTCAGCATGCCACTTTGTAGGGGCCCTTTGTTGTGCCGTGCCGGAGGAGGCCTTCATGACAGTGCCTTGGAGGAGCCCAAGGTGGCGATGCGCTGGAGGAGCCGTTGAATGCGCCCCTGCAGAGGAGCTCTTTGCCGTGCTTTCCTGGGGGGTCCCATCGTTGCGCCGAGCCGGAGGAGCCCTTTGCCGTGCGGCCGCAGAGGATCCCTTTGGCACACTGCTGCAGAGGAGGCCATTGCCGTTCATTTGCATAGGAGCCTTCAGTGTGCCACCGTGGAGGAGCCCCTGGTTGTGCCGCGCTTGAGGAGCCCCTAATGTGTGTGCCCCGGAGGAGCCCTTCTTTAATGCCGCCCTGGAGAGGAGGCCATCGTTGTGGAGCCGTGGAGGAGCCCATTATCGCACGGCCCCAGAGGGGCCCATCGTCGTGCCACCAGGGTGAAGCCCTTCAGCGTGCCGTGCCGCAGGAGCCCTTTACCGTGCTGCGCCAGAGGATCCCATCATCGCAGCGGCGTGGAGGAGCCCTTTTCTGCGCCCGAGGAGCCCGTTGATGCACCACGCCGGAGGAGTCCATGGTTGCGCAGACCCGGAGGAACCCATTGTGGTGCCAGCAGAGAGGAGCCCTTCATCACTGTGCCAGCTCGGAGGAGCCCTTCATTGCGCCGCCTTGGAGGAGGCCATTGTTGCGCCAAGCTGGAGGAGACATTCACCGCAGTAGCCCGGAGGAGCCGTTCATCGCAGCGCTCCGGAGGAGCCGTTTGCCGTGCTGCCCCATAGGAGCCCATTGTCCCGCCGCTGCAGAGGAGCCCTTCGTCGTGCCACCTGGGAGCAGTCTTTCATCGTACGGCGCCGGAGGAGCCCTTCATCACTCTGCCCTGGCAGAGAGCATCGTCGCAGCGCCCCGGAAGCAGGAGCCTTTTGCTGTGACGCGCCTGGGGAGCCCTTCACAGCGGCAGCCTGGAGGAGCCCATTTTCGTGCCAGCCTGGTGGTGTTCTTCATCACAGCGCCCAGGTCTTCTTGGAGGCCTTGATCGTGCCTTGCCGCAGGAGGCCTTGATCGTGCCGTGCTGGAGGAGCCCTTTGTGGCTCTGGCGCGGAAGAGCCCTTTGTGTATTGCCCCTGTATGGATTCTGTGGTGTGGTATTTCTGGTATTGTATTGTATGGGCTTGCATAGGCTATGGTACCATGTTTATTGTCCTTCCGGTAAGTATTGTCTGTATTCTCTTAGTTCAGTTGTATGTAGTTTATGGTATGGTCTTGATTTTCTTGTCTGTCTGGTATGTATGGTCTTGCCTGTATTGTACGGTAGGCGTTGCTTGTGTTGCTTATATTACGTTGTTTATTGATTGCGCCGCCCCGGAGGAGACCCTCATGGTGCTGCGCCGGAGGAGCCCATTGTCACGCCGCTCCAGAGGAGTTCTTCATCACGGTGCCCAGGTCTTCTTGGAGCCCCTCCTCACGCCACGCCTGAGGACCCCATTATCGCCCCTCACAGGAGTAGCGCCTCAACATGTGAGCCTTGAGGTGCCCTTCATCGTGCTGTGCTGTAGGAGCCCCTCACTGCTCCGGCCCGGAGAAGTTCTTCATTGCACCGCCTAGGTCTACTTGGAGCCCTTCTTCACGCCGCCCCGGAGGAGGCCCGCATCGTGCCCCGCCCGAGGACCCCATCATCACAGCTCCCTCGCCTAAAGAGCGTATGGTATTTATTGTACAGAATGCGTTGTGTAGTATTGTGTTACATACACTGTGTTGTCCTGTACGTACTGGAATGTATTTTGTATTGTATTGTAATTTTTAGTACCTGTTCCCTTGCAGTGAGCTGTATGTATTGTATGCGTTGCGTTTTCTTGCCTTGTCTGGTACTTATAATACAGTACTGTAGCTTGTTTTGTCCTGTTTTGTATTGTGTATTGTATGTATTTAATTGTATGTTATTTATTGTAGATAGTGTGTTACATGGTATTTATTGCATGGTGTATTACATAGTTGGTATTGTAATGTACTTTGTGTTGTATTAGGGTTTGTATTGCATTACGGTTTGTACTGTATGGTTTCGAATGCGTTGTGTGGTATCAATTCTGTTGTACACGTGAGATACTGTGTTCTATTTTTTGTATGTATCGGTTGTGTTGTTTTTTACCGTATGGTACACTACTGTGTTGTATGTACCGTATTGTATGTATTACATGCTATGGGATGTTACTTATTACATTGTATGTATTGCATTGTATGTATTGCAATGCACGTATGGTATATAATTTAGGGTAAGGAATGTATTGTATCAAGTTGCATAAATTGTACTGTTTGTGTTCTATACTGTTGTACCTTGTATGTGTTGTATGTATCGTGTTGTTTAAATATATTTAGTTAGTGCATGGCATGGAGTTTATTGTACTTTATGTATTGTACTGTATTGTATTCCCTGTGGTGTTCCATACGTGTAGTATGGTATGTGTTGTATTTTGTACTGTTTGTATTGCTATTGTATACTGTATTGTATATAGTGTAACGTATGTTATATATTGAAAATGTGACAGGTATTGAAGGGTAGGGTATTGCATGGTATTGTATGGTATTTTATTGTATGGTATACTATAGTGACGTAAGCTATTGCCTGGTCTTGTCTGGTATGTATTGTCTGTGTTGCTTAGTGTGATATGGTATTGCCTGTGTTGTATTTTTTAAATTGTATTGTATTAATTGTACCGTACCATAGCTTTTTGTGCATTGTGTATTGTATTTTGTATTGCATTAGGTGTTGTATGTATTTTCTTGTATGATACAGTATTTATTAAATGGTCTGTATCGAAGTGTACGCATTGTATCCTAGTATATGTACCATCTTGTATGTATTGGAGGCATTGTATTACCTTTTACTTGTGTTGCTTATATTGCGCTATGTATTGATTGCGCCGCCCTGGAGGAGTCCCTCATCACGCTGTGCCGGACGAGCCTGTCGTCACGCCGCTCAGGAGGAGTTCTTCATCACCGTGCCCAGGTCTTCTTGGAGCCCCTCCTCACGCCACGCCTGAGGACCCCATCATGGCACCAGGCCAGAGGAGCCTCTGATGGTGCGGCCCCGCAGTAGCGTCTGGTATTTACGGTATCGTGTGTATTGTGTAGTATTGTACGTCTTGGATTGGGATTTGTATGGGACTGTATTTTTTTCTACTCTATTTTGTTGCTCTGTGTTGCCTTGTGTTGTCTTGTCTGTGTTTTCTTGCCTGTTCTGGTAATTCTTGTGTTGCATGTGTTGTCTTGTCCCGTAGTCTGGTTTGTATTGTCCTGTAGTTAGTGTTGTACTGTGTTTTTCTTGCGCGTTGTATTGTGTATGGTATGTATTTTATTGGCTGTTGTGGTATTTCTTGTACTGTAGATTGTATATGTGTCTTGTGTGTTTATTGTCTTGTCTGTCTTGTATTTTGTTTTTTGGTCTGTTGTGTTGTACCTTATCATCTGTGTTGTAATTATGGTGTTGTTCAAAGAGGTGTAGTGTATGGCGTGCTGTTTACTGTATTTTGTGTATAGTATTGTGTTGTATTGTCTGTGTTGTATTGCACGTGGTGTTCTGTACGCGTTGTGTCTTTGTGTGTGTTTTCTGCTGTACTGTAGGTATTGTACTGGAGGTGTTTTGTATTGTCTTGTATGCTCTGTATTGCACTGTATTGTATGTATCGTCGGTTAGGTATGGTATTTCTTTTTGTCGGGTAGTGTATGTACTGTATGGTATGAAAGTTTGCGTGTTGTCTTATGTTGCGTGTGTTGCCTTGTTGTATCGTCCTCATTGTCTATTTGGTATTGCACTGTATTTGGTATTGTAATATATTTTCTGCTGTGTTGTATTGTATGGTATGTAATGCAATGTATTTTGTCCTGTCTTGTGTGTATCTTATTGCAAATCTTGCCACATATTTTGTGGCGTAGTGTCTTTTGCGTGGTGTGTTTTGTACGAGGAGGCCGTTGTGTTGCCGCCCTGGAGGAGCCCGTCATGGTGCCGCGCAGCAGTTAGGCCTTCATTGGTCCGCTGGGGAAGAGCCCGCCGTCGTGCTTCCCCGGAGGGGTGATTCATGGCGTGGCGCAGTTCTTGTGGGAGTCGTTCCTTGCAGCAACCTGGAGGAGGCCCTCACGGCAACTTGATGGTGGGGCCCGTCATCGCGCAGCGCCGGAGGAGCCCTTCATGCGCCGGGCCAGAGGAGGCCATAGTCCGGCAGCCCTGGAGAGGAGGCCATCATCGCGCTGCTGCGGAGGAAGCCTTTGCTGTGGCGGCCTGGCGGAGCCTTTGGCTGCACAGCCCCAGAGGAGCCTTTTGTGGTGCGGCCCCAGAGAGGCCTTTGTCCCAGCGCTCTGGAGCAGCCGTTTGCTGTGCCATGCCGCAGGAGTCTTCCACCGTGTGCCACGCCAGAGAAGGACATTGTCGGGCCGCGGCGTAGGAGCCAGAAATTGCGTCGCCTTGCAAGAGTCCTTCCAGGTGCTGCCGCGGCAGAGCCCTTCACCGCGCTGCCACGGAAGAGGCCTTTGCCGTGCCGGTGGGAAGAAGCCTTTGTATGTGCCACCGCCGAGGCGCCCTTCAGCATGCCACTTTGTAGGGGCCCTTTGTTGTGCCGTGCCGGAGGAGGCCTTCATGACAGTGCCTTGGAGGAGCCCAAGGTGGCGATGCGCTGGAGGAGCTGTTGAATGCGCCCCTGCAGAGGAGCTCTTTGCCGTGCTTTCCTGGGGGGTCCCATCGTTGCGCCGAGCCGGAGGAGCCCTTTGCCGTGCGGCCGCAGAGGATCCCTTTGGCACACTGCTGCAGAGGAGGCCATTGCCGTTCATTTGCATAGGAGCCTTCAGTGTGCCACCGTGGAGGAGCCCCTGGTTGTGCCGCGCTTGAGGAGCCCCTAATGTGTGTGCCCCGGAGGAGCCCTTCTTTAATGCCGCCCTGGAGAGGAGGCCATCGTTGTGGAGCCGTGGAGGAGCCCATTATCGCACGGCCCCAGAGGGGCCCATCGTCGTGCCACCAGGGTGAAGCCCTTCAGCGTGCCGTGCCGCAGGAGCCCTTTACCGTGCTGCGCCAGAGGATCCCATCATCGCAGCGGCGTGGAGGAGCCCTTTTCTGCGCCCGAGGAGCCCGTTGATGCACCACGCCGGAGGAGTCCATGGTTGCGCAGACCCGGAGGAACCCATTGTGGTGCCAGCAGAGAGGAGCCCTTCATCACTGTGCCAGCTCGGAGGAGCCCTTCATCGCGCCGCCTTGGAGGAGGCCATTGTTGCGCCAAGCTGGAGGAGACATTCACCGCAGTAGCCCGGAGGAGCCGTTCATCGCAGCGCTCCGGAGGAGCCGTTTGCCGTGCTGCCCCATAGGAGCCCATTGTCCCGCCGCTGCAGAGGAGCCCTTCGTCGTGCCACCTGGGAGCAGTCTTTCATCGTACGGCGCCGGAGGAGCCCTTCATCACTCTGCCCTGGCGGAGAGCATCGTCGCAGCGCCCCGGAAGCAGGAGCCTTTTGCTGTGACGCGCCTGGGGAGCCCTTCACAGCGGCAGCCCGGAGGAGCCCATTTTCGTGCCAGCCTGGTGGTGTTCTTCATCACAGCGCCCAGGTCTTCTTGGAGGCCTTGATCGTGCCTTGCCGCAGGAGGCCTTGATCGTGCCGTGCTGGAGGAGCCCTTTGTGGCTCTGGCGCGGAAGAGCCCTTTGTGTATTGCCCCTGTATGGATTCTGTGGTGTGGTATTTCTGGTATTGTATTGTATGGGCTTGCATAGGCTATGGTACCATGTTTATTGTCCTTCCGGTAAGTATTGTCTGTATTCTCTTAGTTCAGTTGTATGTAGTTTATGGTATGGTCTTGATTTTCTTGTCTGTCTGGTATGTATGGTCTTGCCTGTATTGTACGGTAGGCGTTGCTTGTGTTGCTTATATTACGTTGTTTATTGATTGCGCCGCCCCGGAGGAGACCCTCATGGTGCTGCGCCGGAGGAGCCCATTGTCACGCCGCTCCAGAGGAGTTCTTCATCACGGTGCCCAGGTCTTCTTGGAGCCCCTCCTCACGCCACGCCTGAGGACCCCATTATCGCCCCTCACAGGAGTAGCGCCTCAACATGTGAGCCTTGAGGTGCCCTTCATCGTGCTGTGCTGTAGGAGCCCCTCACTGCTCCGGCCCGGAGAAGTTCTTCATTGCACCGCCTAGGTCTACTTGGAGCCCTTCTTCACGCCGCCCCGGAGGAGGCCCTCATCGTGCCCCGCCCGAGGACCCCATCATCACAGCTCCCTCGCCTAAAGAGCGTATGGTATTTATTGTACAGAATGCGTTGTGTAGTATTGTGTTACATACACTGTGTTGTCCTGTACGTACTGGAATGTATTTTGTATTGTATTGTAATTTTTAGTACCTGTTCCCTTGCAGTGAGCTGTATGTATTGTATGCGTTGCGTTTTCTTGCCTTGTCTGGTACTTATAATACAGTACTGTAGCTTGTTTTGTCCTGTTTTGTATTGTGTATTGTATGTATTTAATTGTATGTTATTTATTGTAGATAGTGTGTTACATGGTATTTATTGCATGGTGTATTACATAGTTGGTATTGTAATGTACTTTGTGTTGTATTAGGGTTTGTATTGCATTACGGTTTGTACTGTATGGTTTCGAATGCGTTGTGTGGTATCAATTCTGTTGTACACGTGAGATACTGTGTTCTATTTTTTGTATGTATCGGTTGTGTTGTTTTTTACCGTATGGTACACTACTGTGTTGTATGTACCGTATTGTATGTATTACATGCTATGGGATGTTACTTATTACATTGTATGTATTGCATTGTATGTATTGCAATGCACGTATGGTATATAATTTAGGGTAAGGAATGTATTGTATCAAGTTGCATAAATTGTACTGTTTGTGTTCTATACTGTTGTACCTTGTATGTGTTGTATGTATCGTGTTGTTTAAATATATTTAGTTAGTGCATGGCATGGAGTTTATTGTACTTTATGTATTGTACTGTATTGTATTCCCTGTGGTGTTCCATACGTGTAGTATGGTATGTGTTGTATTTTGTACTGTTTGTATTGCTATTGTATACTGTATTGTATATAGTGTAACGTATGTTATATATTGAAAATGTGACAGGTATTGAAGGGTAGGGTATTGCATGGTATTGTATGGTATTTTATTGTATGGTATACTATAGTGACGTAAGCTATTGCCTGGTCTTGTCTGGTATGTATTGTCTGTGTTGCTTAGTGTGATATGGTATTGCCTGTGTTGTATTTTTTAAATTGTATTGTATTAATTGTACCGTACCATAGCTTTTTGTGCATTGTGTATTGTATTTTGTATTGCATTAGGTGTTGTATGTATTTTCTTGTATGATACAGTATTTATTAAATGGTCTGTATCGAAGTGTACGCATTGTATCCTAGTATATGTACCATCTTGTATGTATTGGAGGCATTGTATTACCTTTTACTTGTGTTGCTTATATTGCGCTATGTATTGATTGCGCCGCCCTGGAGGAGTCCCTCATCACGCTGTGCCGGACGAGCCTGTCGTCACGCCGCTCAGGAGGAGTTCTTCATCACCGTGCCCAGGTCTTCTTGGAGCCCCTCCTCACGCCACGCCTGAGGACCCCATCATGGCACCAGGCCAGAGGAGCCTCTGATGGTGCGGCCCCGCAGTAGCGTCTGGTATTTACGGTATCGTGTGTATTGTGTAGTATTGTACGTCTTGGATTGGGATTTGTATGGGACTGTATTTTTTTCTACTCTATTTTGTTGCTCTGTGTTGCCTTGTGTTGTCTTGTCTGTGTTTTCTTGCCTGTTCTGGTAATTCTTGTGTTGCATGTGTTGTCTTGTCCCGTAGTCTGGTTTGTATTGTCCTGTAGTTAGTGTTGTACTGTGTTTTTCTTGCGCGTTGTATTGTGTATGGTATGTATTTTATTGGCTGTTGTGGTATTTCTTGTACTGTAGATTGTATATGTGTCTTGTGTGTTTATTGTCTTGTCTGTCTTGTATTTTGTTTTTTGGTCTGTTGTGTTGTACCTTATCATCTGTGTTGTAATTATGGTGTTGTTCAAAGAGGTGTAGTGTATGGCGTGCTGTTTACTGTATTTTGTGTATAGTATTGTGTTGTATTGTCTGTGTTGTATTGCACGTGGTGTTCTGTACGCGTTGTGTCTTTGTGTGTGTTTTCTGCTGTACTGTAGGTATTGTACTGGAGGTGTTTTGTATTGTCTTGTATGCTCTGTATTGCACTGTATTGTATGTATCGTCGGTTAGGTATGGTATTTCTTTTTGTCGGGTAGTGTATGTACTGTATGGTATGAAAGTTTGCGTGTTGTCTTATGTTGCGTGTGTTGCCTTGTTGTATCGTCCTCATTGTCTATTTGGTATTGCACTGTATTTGGTATTGTAATATATTTTCTGCTGTGTTGTATTGTATGGTATGTAATGCAATGTATTTTGTCCTGTCTTGTGTGTATCTTATTGCAAATCTTGCCACATATTTTGTGGCGTAGTGTCTTTTGCGTGGTGTGTTTTGTACGAGGAGGCCGTTGTGTTGCCGCCCTGGAGGAGCCCGTCATGGTGCCGCGCAGCAGTTAGGCCTTCATTGGTCCGCTGGGGAAGAGCCCGCCGTCGTGCTTCCCCGGAGGGGTGATTCATGGCGTGGCGCAATTCTTGTGGGAGTCGTTCCTTGCAGCAACCTGGAGGAGGCCCTCACGGCAACTTGATGGTGGGGCCCGTCATCGCGCAGCGCTGGAGGAGCCCTTCATGCGCCGGGCCAGAGGAGGCCATAGTCCGGCAGCCCTGGAGAGGAGGCCATCATCGCGCTGCTGCGGAGGAAGCCTTTGCTGTGGCGGCCTGGCGGAGCCTTTGGCTGCACAGCCCCAGAGGAGCCTTTTGTGGTGCGGCCCCAGAGAGGCCTTTGTCCCAGCGCTCTGGAGCAGCCGTTTGCTGTGCCATGCCGCAGGAGTCTTCCACCGTGTGCCACGCCAGAGAAGGACATTGTCGGGCCGCGGCGTAGGAGCCAGAAATTGCGTCGCCTTGCAAGAGTCCTTCCAGGTGCTGCCGCGGCAGAGCCCTTCACCGCGCTGCCACGGAAGAGGCCTTTGCCGTGCCGGTGGGAAGAAGCCTTTGTATGTGCCACCGCCGAGGCGCCCTTCAGCATGCCACTTTGTAGGGGCCCTTTGTTGTGCCGTGCCGGAGGAGGCCTTCATGACAGTGCCTTGGAGGAGCCCAAGGTGGCGATGCGCTGGAGGAGCCGTTGAATGCGCCCCTGCAGAGGAGCTCTTTGCCGTGCTTTCCTGGGGGGTCCCATCGTTGCGCCGAGCCGGAGGAGCCCTTTGCCGTGCGGCCGCAGAGGATCCCTTTGGCACACTGCTGCAGAGGAGGCCATTGCCGTTCATTTGCATAGGAGCCTTCAGTGTGCCACCGTGGAGGAGCCCCTGGTTGTGCCGCGCTTGAGGAGCCCCTAATGTGTGTGCCCCGGAGGAGCCCTTCTTTAATGCCGCCCTGGAGAGGAGGCCATCGTTGTGGAGCCGTGGAGGAGCCCATTATCGCACGGCCCCAGAGGGGCCCATCGTCGTGCCACCAGGGTGAAGCCCTTCAGCGTGCCGTGCCGCAGGAGCCCTTTACCGTGCTGCGCCAGAGGATCCCATCATCGCAGCGGCGTGGAGGAGCCCTTTTCTGCGCCCGAGGAGCCCGTTGATGCACCACGCCGGAGGAGTCCATGGTTGCGCAGACCCGGAGGAACCCATTGTGGTGCCAGCAGAGAGGAGCCCTTCATCACTGTGCCAGCTCGGAGGAGCCCTTCATCGCGCCGCCTTGGAGGAGGCCATTGTTGCGCCAAGCTGGAGGAGACATTCACCGCAGTAGCCCGGAGGAGCCGTTCATCGCAGCGCTCCGGAGGAGCCGTTTGCCGTGCTGCCCCATAGGAGCCCATTGTCCCGCCGCTGCAGAGGAGCCCTTCGTCGTGCCACCTGGGAGCAGTCTTTCATCGTACGGCGCCGGAGGAGCCCTTCATCACTCTGCCCTGGCGGAGAGCATCGTCGCAGCGCCCCGGAAGCAGGAGCCTTTTGCTGTGACGCGCCTGGGGAGCCCTTCACAGCGGCAGCCTGGAGGAGCCCATTTTCGTGCCAGCCTGGTGGTGTTCTTCATCACAGCGCCCAGGTCTTCTTGGAGGCCTTGATCGTGCCTTGCCGCAGGAGGCCTTGATCGTGCCGTGCTGGAGGAGCCCTTTGTGGCTCTGGCGCGGAAGAGCCCTTTGTGTATTGCCCCTGTATGGATTCTGTGGTGTGGTATTTCTGGTATTGTATTGTATGGGCTTGCATAGGCTATGGTACCATGTTTATTGTCCTTCCGGTAAGTATTGTCTGTATTCTCTTAGTTCAGTTGTATGTAGTTTATGGTATGGTCTTGATTTTCTTGTCTGTCTGGTATGTATGGTCTTGCCTGTATTGTACGGTAGGCGTTGCTTGTGTTGCTTATATTACGTTGTTTATTGATTGCGCCGCCCCGGAGGAGACCCTCATGGTGCTGCGCCGGAGGAGCCCATTGTCACGCCGCTCCAGAGGAGTTCTTCATCACGGTGCCCAGGTCTTCTTGGAGCCCCTCCTCACGCCACGCCTGAGGACCCCATTATCGCCCCTCACAGGAGTAGCGCCTCAACATGTGAGCCTTGAGGTGCCCTTCATCGTGCTGTGCTGTAGGAGCCCCTCACTGCTCCGGCCCGGAGAAGTTCTTCATTGCACCGCCTAGGTCTACTTGGAGCCCTTCTTCACGCCGCCCCGGAGGAGGCCCGCATCGTGCCCCGCCCGAGGACCCCATCATCACAGCTCCCTCGCCTAAAGAGCGTATGGTATTTATTGTACAGAATGCGTTGTGTAGTATTGTGTTACATACACTGTGTTGTCCTGTACGTACTGGAATGTATTTTGTATTGTATTGTAATTTTTAGTACCTGTTCCCTTGCAGCGAGCTGTATGTATTGTATGCGTTGTGTTTTCTTGCTTTGTCTGGTACTTATAATACAGTACTGTAGCTTGTTTTGTCCTGTTTTGTATTGTGTATTGTATGTATTTAATTGTATGTTATTTATTGTAGATAGTGTGTTACATGGTATTTATTGCATGGTGTATTACATAGTTGGTATTGTAATGTACTTTGTGTTGTATTAGGGTTTGTATTGCATTACGGTTTGTACTGTATGGTTTCGAATGCGTTGTGTGGTATCAATTCTGTTGTACACGTGAGATACTGTGTTCTATTTTTTGTATGTATCGGTTGTGTTGTTTTTTACCGTATGGTACACTACTGTGTTGTATGTACCGTATTGTATGTATTACATGCTATGGCATGTTACTTATTACATTGTATGTATTGCATTGTATGTGTTGCAATGCACGTATGGTATATAATTTAGGGTAAGGAATGTATTGTATCAAGTTGCATAAATTGTACTGTTTGTGTTCTATACTGTTGTACCTTGTATGTGTTGTATGTATCGTGTTGTTTAAATATATTTAGTTAGTGCATGGCATGGAGTTTATTGTACTTTATGTATTGTACTGTATTGTATTCCCTGTGGTGTTCCATACGTGTAGTATGGTATGTGTTGTATTTTGTACTGTTTGTATTGCTATTGTATACTGTATTGTATATAGTGTAACGTATGTTATATATTGAAAATGTGACAGGTATTGAAGGGTAGGGTATTGCATGGTATTGTATGGTATTTTATTGTATGGTATACTATAGTGACGTAAGCTATTGCCTGGTCTTGTCTGGTATGTATTGTCTGTGTTGCTTAGTGTGATATGGTATTGCCTGTGTTGTATTTTTTAAATTGTATTGTATTAATTGTACCGTACCATAGCTTTTTGTGCATTGTGTATTGTATTTTGTATTGCATTAGGTGTTGTATGTATTTTCTTGTATGATACAGTATTTATTAAATGGTCTGTATCGAAGTGTACGCATTGTATCCTAGTATATGTACCATCTTGTATGTATTGGAGGCATTGTATTACCTTTTACTTGTGTTGCTTATATTGCGCTATGTATTGATTGCGCCGCCCTGGAGGAGTCCCTCATCACGCTGTGCCGGACGAGCCTGTCGTCACGCCGCTCAGGAGGAGTTCTTCATCACCGTGCCCAGGTCTTCTTGGAGCCCCTCCTCACGCCACGCCTGAGGACCCCATCATGGCACCAGGCCAGAGGAGCCTCTGATGGTGCGGCCCCGCAGTAGCGTCTGGTATTTACGGTATCGTGTGTATTGTGTAGTATTGTACGTCTTGGATTGGGATTTGTATGGGACTGTATTTTTTTCTACTCTATTTTGTTGCTCTGTGTTGCCTTGTGTTGTCTTGTCTGTGTTTTCTTGCCTGTTCTGGTAATTCTTGTGTTGCATGTGTTGTCTTGTCCCGTAGTCTGGTTTGTATTGTCCTGTAGTTAGTGTTGTACTGTGTTTTTCTTGCGCGTTGTATTGTGTATGGTATGTATTTTATTGGCTGTTGTGGTATTTCTTGTACTGTAGATTGTATATGTGTCTTGTGTGTTTATTGTCTTGTCTGTCTTGTATTTTGTTTTTTGGTCTGTTGTGTTGTACCTTATCATCTGTGTTGTAATTATGGTGTTGTTCAAAGAGGTGTAGTGTATGGCGTGCTGTTTACTGTATTTTGTGTATAGTATTGTGTTGTATTGTCTGTGTTGTATTGCACGTGGTGTTCTGTACGCGTTGTGTCTTTGTGTGTGTTTTCTGCTGTACTGTAGGTATTGTACTGGAGGTGTTTTGTATTGTCTTGTATGCTCTGTATTGCACTGTATTGTATGTATCGTCGGTTAGGTATGGTATTTCTTTTTGTCGGGTAGTGTATGTACTGTATGGTATGAAAGTTTGCGTGTTGTCTTATGTTGCGTGTGTTGCCTTGTTGTATCGTCCTCATTGTCTATTTGGTATTGCACTGTATTTGGTATTGTAATATATTTTCTGCTGTGTTGTATTGTATGGTATGTAATGCAATGTATTTTGTCCTGTCTTGTGTGTATCTTATTGCAAATCTTGCCACATATTTTGTGGCGTAGTGTCTTTTGCGTGGTGTGTTTTGTACGAGGAGGCCGTTGTGTTGCCGCCCTGGAGGAGCCCGTCATGGTGCCGCGCAGCAGTTAGGCCTTCATTGGTCCGCTGGGGAAGAGCCCGCCGTCGTGCTTCCCCGGAGGGGTGATTCATGGCGTGGCGCAGTTCTTGTGGGAGTCGTTCCTTGCAGCAACCTGGAGGAGGCCCTCACGGCAACTTGATGGTGGGGCCCGTCATCGCGCAGCGCCGGAGGAGCCCTTCATGCGCCGGGCCAGAGGAGGCCATAGTCCGGCAGCCCTGGAGAGGAGGCCATCATCGCGCTGCTGCGGAGGAAGCCTTTGCTGTGGCGGCCTGGCGGAGCCTTTGGCTGCACAGCCCCAGAGGAGCCTTTTGTGGTGCGGCCCCAGAGAGGCCTTTGTCCCAGCGCTCTGGAGCAGCCGTTTGCTGTGCCATGCCGCAGGAGTCTTCCACCGTGTGCCACGCCAGAGAAGGACATTGTCGGGCCGCGGCGTAGGAGCCAGAAATTGCGTCGCCTTGCAAGAGTCCTTCCAGGTGCTGCCGCGGCGGAGCCCTTCACTGCGCTGCCACGGAAGAGGCCTTTGCCGTGCCGGTGGGAAGAAGCCTTTGTATGTGCCACCGCCGAGGCGCCCTTCAGCATGCCACTTTGTAGGGGCCCTTTGTTGTGCCGTGCCGGAGGAGGCCTTCATGACAGTGCCTTGGAGGAGCCCAAGGTGGCGATGCGCTGGAGGAGCCGTTGAATGCGCCCCTGCAGAGGAGCTCTTTGCCGTGCTTTCCTGGGGGGTCCCATCGTTGCGCCGAGCCGGAGGAGCCCTTTGCCGTGCGGCCGCAGAGGATCCCTTTGGCACACTGCTGCAGAGGAGGCCATTGCCGTTCATTTGCATAGGAGCCTTCCGTGTGCCACCGTGGAGGAGCCCCTGTTTGTGCCGCGCTTGAGGAGCCCCTAATGTGTGTGCCCCGGAGGAGCCCTTCTTTAATGCCGCCCTGGAGAGGAGGCCATCGTTGTGGAGCCGTGGAGGAGCCCATTATCGCACGGCCCCAGAGGGGCCCATCGTCGTGCCACCAGGGTGAAGCCCTTCAGCGTGCCGTGCCGCAGGAGCCCTTTACCGTGCTGCGCCAGAGGATCCCATCATCGCAGCGGCGTGGAGGAGCCCTTTTCTGCGCCCGAGGAGCCCGTTGATGCACCACGCCGGAGGAGTCCATGGTTGCGCAGACCCGGAGGAACCCATTGTGGTGCCAGCAGAGAGGAGCCCTTCATCACTGTGCCAGCTCGGAGGAGCCCTTCATCGCGCCGCCTTGGAGGAGGCCATTGTTGCGCCAAGCTGGAGGAGACATTCACCGCAGTAGCCCGGAGGAGCCGTTCATCGCAGCGCTCCGGAGGAGCCGTTTGCCGTGCTGCCCCATAGGAGCCCATTGTCCCGCCGCTGCAGAGGAGCCCTTCGTCGTGCCACCTGGGAGCAGTCTTTCATCGTACGGCGCCGGAGGAGCCCTTCATCACTCTGCCCTGGCGGAGAGCATCGTCGCAGCGCCCCGGAAGCAGGAGCCTTTTGCTGTGACGCGCCTGGGGAGCCCTTCACAGCGGCAGCCTGGAGGAGCCCATTTTCGTGCCAGCCTGGTGGTGTTCTTCATCACAGCGCCCAGGTCTTCTTGGAGGCCTTGATCGTGCCTTGCCGCAGGAGGCCTTGATCGTGCCGTGCTGGAGGAGCCCTTTGTGGCTCTGGCGCGGAAGAGCCCTTTGTGTATTGCCCCTGTATGGATTCTGTGGTGTGGTATTTCTGGTATTGTATTGTATGGGCTTGCATAGGCTATGGTACCATGTTTATTGTCCTTCCGGTAAGTATTGTCTGTATTCTCTTAGTTCAGTTGTATGTAGTTTATGGTATGGTCTTGATTTTCTTGTCTGTCTGGTATGTATGGTCTTGCCTGTATTGTACGGTAGGCGTTGCTTGTGTTGCTTATATTACGTTGTTTATTGATTGCGCCGCCCCGGAGGAGACCCTCATGGTGCTGCGCCGGAGGAGCCCATTGTCACGCCGCTCCAGAGGAGTTCTTCATCACGGTGCCCAGGTCTTCTTGGAGCCCCTCCTCACGCCACGCCTGAGGACCCCATTATCGCCCCTCACAGGAGTAGCGCCTCAACATGTGAGCCTTGAGGTGCCCTTCATCGTGCTGTGCTGTAGGAGCCCCTCACTGCTCCGGCCCGGAGAAGTTCTTCATTGCACCGCCTAGGTCTACTTGGAGCCCTTCTTCACGCCGCCCCGGAGGAGGCCCGCATCGTGCCCCGCCCGAGGACCCCATCATCACAGCTCCCTCGCCTAAAGAGCGTATGGTATTTATTGTACAGAATGCGTTGTGTAGTATTGTGTTACATACACTGTGTTGTCCTGTACGTACTGGAATGTATTTTGTATTGTATTGTAATTTTTAGTACCTGTTCCCTTGCAGCGAGCTGTATGTATTGTATGCGTTGTGTTTTCTTGCTTTGTCTGGTACTTATAATACAGTACTGTAGCTTGTTTTGTCCTGTTTTGTATTGTGTATTGTATGTATTTAATTGTATGTTATTTATTGTAGATAGTGTGTTACATGGTATTTATTGCATGGTGTATTACATAGTTGGTATTGTAATGTACTTTGTGTTGTATTAGGGTTTGTATTGCATTACGGTTTGTACTGTATGGTTTCGAATGCGTTGTGTGGTATCAATTCTGTTGTACACGTGAGATACTGTGTTCTATTTTTTGTATGTATCGGTTGTGTTGTTTTTTACCGTATGGTACACTACTGTGTTGTATGTACCGTATTGTATGTATTACATGCTATGGCATGTTACTTATTACATTGTATGTATTGCATTGTATGTGTTGCAATGCACGTATGGTATATAATTTAGGGTAAGGAATGTATTGTATCAAGTTGCATAAATTGTACTGTTTGTGTTCTATACTGTTGTACCTTGTATGTGTTGTATGTATCGTGTTGTTTAAATATATTTAGTTAGTGCATGGCATGGAGTTTATTGTACTTTATGTATTGTACTGTATTGTATTCCCTGTGGTGTTCCATACGTGTAGTATGGTATGTGTTGTATTTTGTACTGTTTGTATTGCTATTGTATACTGTATTGTATATAGTGTAACGTATGTTATATATTGAAAATGTGACAGGTATTGAAGGGTAGGGTATTGCATGGTATTGTATGGTATTTTATTGTATGGTATACTATAGTGACGTAAGCTATTGCCTGGTCTTGTCTGGTATGTATTGTCTGTGTTGCTTAGTGTGATATGGTATTGCCTGTGTTGTATTTTTTAAATTGTATTGTATTAATTGTACCGTACCATAGCTTTTTGTGCATTGTGTATTGTATTTTGTATTGCATTAGGTGTTGTATGTATTTTCTTGTATGATACAGTATTTATTAAATGGTCTGTATCGAAGTGTACGCATTGTATCCTAGTATATGTACCATCTTGTATGTATTGGAGGCATTGTATTACCTTTTACTTGTGTTGCTTATATTGCGCTATGTATTGATTGCGCCGCCCTGGAGGAGTCCCTCATCACGCTGTGCCGGACGAGCCTGTCGTCACGCCGCTCAGGAGGAGTTCTTCATCACCGTGCCCAGGTCTTCTTGGAGCCCCTCCTCACGCCACGCCTGAGGACCCCATCATGGCACCAGGCCAGAGGAGCCTCTGATGGTGCGGCCCCGCAGTAGCGTCTGGTATTTACGGTATCGTGTGTATTGTGTAGTATTGTACGTCTTGGATTGGGATTTGTATGGGACTGTATTTTTTTCTACTCTATTTTGTTGCTCTGTGTTGCCTTGTGTTGTCTTGTCTGTGTTTTCTTGCCTGTTCTGGTAATTCTTGTGTTGCATGTGTTGTCTTGTCCCGTAGTCTGGTTTGTATTGTCCTGTAGTTAGTGTTGTACTGTGTTTTTCTTGCGCGTTGTATTGTGTATGGTATGTATTTTATTGGCTGTTGTGGTATTTCTTGTACTGTAGATTGTATATGTGTCTTGTGTGTTTATTGTCTTGTCTGTCTTGTATTTTGTTTTTTGGTCTGTTGTGTTGTACCTTATCATCTGTGTTGTAATTATGGTGTTGTTCAAAGAGGTGTAGTGTATGGCGTGCTGTTTACTGTATTTTGTGTATAGTATTGTGTTGTATTGTCTGTGTTGTATTGCACGTGGTGTTCTGTACGCGTTGTGTCTTTGTGTGTGTTTTCTGCTGTACTGTAGGTATTGTACTGGAGGTGTTTTGTATTGTCTTGTATGCTCTGTATTGCACTGTATTGTATGTATCGTCGGTTAGGTATGGTATTTCTTTTTGTCGGGTAGTGTATGTACTGTATGGTATGAAAGTTTGCGTGTTGTCTTATGTTGCGTGTGTTGCCTTGTTGTATCGTCCTCATTGTCTATTTGGTATTGCACTGTATTTGGTATTGTAATATATTTTCTGCTGTGTTGTATTGTATGGTATGTAATGCAATGTATTTTGTCCTGTCTTGTGTGTATCTTATTGCAAATCTTGCCACATATTTTGTGGCGTAGTGTCTTTTGCGTGGTGTGTTTTGTACGAGGAGGCCGTTGTGTTGCCGCCCTGGAGGAGCCCGTCATGGTGCCGCGCAGCAGTTAGGCCTTCATTGGTCCGCTGGGGAAGAGCCCGCCGTCGTGCTTCCCCGGAGGGGTGATTCATGGCGTGGCGCAATTCTTGTGGGAGTCGTTCCTTGCAGCCACCTGGAGGAGGCCCTCACGGCAACTTGATGGTGGGGCCCGTCATCGCGCAGCGCCGGAGGAGCCCTTCATGCGCCGGGCCAGAGGAGGCCATAGTCCGGCAGCCCTGGAGAGGAGGCCATCATCGCGCTGCTGCGGAGGAAGCCTTTGCTGTGGCGGCCTGGCGGAGCCTTTGGCTGCACAGCCCCAGAGGAGCCTTTTGTGGTGCGGCCCCAGAGAGGCCTTTGTCCCAGCGCTCTGGAGCAGCCGTTTGCTGTGCCATGCCGCAGGAGTCTTCCACCGTGTGCCACGCCAGAGAAGGACATTGTCGGGCCGCGGCGTAGGAGCCAGAAATTGCGTCGCCTTGCAAGAGTCCTTCCAGGTGCTGCCGCGGCGGAGCCCTTCACCGCGCTGCCACGGAAGAGGCCTTTGCCGTGCCGGTGGGAAGAAGCCTTTGTATGTGCCACCGCCGAGGCGCCCTTCAGCATGCCACTTTGTAGGGGCCCTTTGTTGTGCCGTGCCGGAGGAGGCCTTCATGACAGTGCCTTGGAGGAGCCCAAGGTGGCGATGCGCTGGAGGAGCCGTTGAATGCGCCCCTGCAGAGGAGCTCTTTGCCGTGCTTTCCTGGGGGGTCCCATCGTTGCGCCGAGCCGGAGGAGCCCTTTGCCGTGCGGCCGCAGAGGATCCCTTTGGCACACTGCTGCAGAGGAGGCCATTGCCGTTCATTTGCATAGGAGCCTTCAGTGTGCCACCGTGGAGGAGCCCCTGGTTGTGCCGCGCTTGAGGAGCCCCTAATGTGTGTGCCCCGGAGGAGCCCTTCTTTAATGCCGCCCTGGAGAGGAGGCCATCGTTGTGGAGCCGTGGAGGAGCCCATTATCGCACGGCCCCAGAGGGGCCCATCGTCGTGCCACCAGGGTGAAGCCCTTCAGCGTGCCGTGCCGCAGGAGCCCTTTACCGTGCTGCGCCAGAGGATCCCATCATCGCAGCGGCGTGGAGGAGCCCTTTTCTGCGCCCGAGGAGCCCGTTGATGCACCACGCCGGAGGAGTCCATGGTTGCGCAGACCCGGAGGAACCCATTGTGGTGCCAGCAGAGAGGAGCCCTTCATCACTGTGCCAGCTCGGAGGAGCCCTTCATCGCGCCGCCTTGGAGGAGGCCATTGTTGCGCCAAGCTGGAGGAGACATTCACCGCAGTAGCCCGGAGGAGCCGTTCATCGCAGCGCTCCGGAGGAGCCGTTTGCCGTGCTGCCCCATAGGAGCCCATTGTCCCGCCGCTGCAGAGGAGCCCTTCGTCGTGCCACCTGGGAGCAGTCTTTCATCGTACGGCGCCGGAGGAGCCCTTCATCACTCTGCCCTGGCGGAGAGCATCGTCGCAGCGCCCCGGAAGCAGGAGCCTTTTGCTGTGACGCGCCTGGGGAGCCCTTCACAGCGGCAGCCCGGAGGAGCCCATTTTCGTGCCAGCCTGGTGGTGTTCTTCATCACAGCGCCCAGGTCTTCTTGGAGGCCTTGATCGTGCCTTGCCGCAGGAGGCCTTGATCGTGCCGTGCTGGAGGAGCCCTTTGTGGCTCTGGCGCGGAAGAGCCCTTTGTGTATTGCCCCTGTATGGATTCTGTGGTGTGGTATTTCTGGTATTGTATTGTATGGGCTTGCATAGGCTATGGTACCATGTTTATTGTCCTTCCGGTAAGTATTGTCTGTATTCTCTTAGTTCAGTTGTATGTAGTTTATGGTATGGTCTTGATTTTCTTGTCTGTCTGGTATGTATGGTCTTGCCTGTATTGTACGGTAGGCGTTGCTTGTGTTGCTTATATTACGTTGTTTATTGATTGCGCCGCCCCGGAGGAGACCCTCATGGTGCTGCGCCGGAGGAGCCCATTGTCACGCCGCTCCAGAGGAGTTCTTCATCACGGTGCCCAGGTCTTCTTGGAGCCCCTCCTCACGCCACGCCTGAGGACCCCATTATCGCCCCTCACAGGAGTAGCGCCTCAACATGTGAGCCTTGAGGTGCCCTTCATCGTGCTGTGCTGTAGGAGCCCCTCACTGCTCCGGCCCGGAGAAGTTCTTCATTGCACCGCCTAGGTCTACTTGGAGCCCTTCTTCACGCCGCCCCGGAGGAGGCCCTCATCGTGCCCCGCCCGAGGACCCCATCATCACAGCTCCCTCGCCTAAAGAGCGTATGGTATTTATTGTACAGAATGCGTTGTGTAGTATTGTGTTACATACACTGTGTTGTCCTGTACGTACTGGAATGTATTTTGTATTGTATTGTAATTTTTAGTACCTGTTCCCTTGCAGCGAGCTGTATGTATTGTATGCGTTGCGTTTTCTTGCTTTGTCTGGTACTTATAATACAGTACTGTAGCTTGTTTTGTCCTGTTTTGTATTGTGTATTGTATGTATTTAATTGTATGTTATTTATTGTAGATAGTGTGTTACATGGTATTTATTGCATGGTGTATTACATAGTTGGTATTGTAATGTACTTTGTGTTGTATTAGGGTTTGTATTGCATTACGGTTTGTACTGTATGGTTTCGAATGCGTTGTGTGGTATCAATTCTGTTGTACACGTGAGATACTGTGTTCTATTTTTTGTATGTATCGGTTGTGTTGTTTTTTACCGTATGGTACACTACTGTGTTGTATGTACCGTATTGTATGTATTACATGCTATGGCATGTTACTTATTACATTGTATGTATTGCATTGTATGTGTTGCAATGCACGTATGGTATATAATTTAGGGTAAGGAATGTATTGTATCAAGTTGCATAAATTGTACTGTTTGTGTTCTATACTGTTGTACCTTGTATGTGTTGTATGTATCGTGTTGTTTAAATATATTTAGTTAGTGCATGGCATGGAGTTTATTGTACTTTATGTATTGTACTGTATTGTATTCCCTGTGGTGTTCCATACGTGTAGTATGGTATGTGTTGTATTTTGTACTGTTTGTATTGCTATTGTATACTGTATTGTATATAGTGTAACGTATGTTATATATTGAAAATGTGACAGGTATTGAAGGGTAGGGTATTGCATGGTATTGTATGGTATTTTATTGTATGGTATACTATAGTGACGTAAGCTATTGCCTGGTCTTGTCTGGTATGTATTGTCTGTGTTGCTTAGTGTGATATGGTATTGCCTGTGTTGTATTTTTTAAATTGTATTGTATTAATTGTACCGTACCATAGCTTTTTGTGCATTGTGTATTGTATTTTGTATTGCATTAGGTGTTGTATGTATTTTCTTGTATGATACAGTATTTATTAAATGGTCTGTATCGAAGTGTACGCATTGTATCCTAGTATATATACCATCTTGTATGTATTGGAGGCATTGTGTTACCTTTTACTTGTGTTGCTTATATTGCGCTATGTATTGATTGCGCCGCCCTGGAGGAGTCCCTCATCACGCTGTGCCGGACGAGCCTGTCGTCACGCCGCTCAGGAGGAGTTCTTCATCACCGTGCCCAGGTCTTCTTGGAGCCCCTCCTCACGCCACGCCTGAGGACCCCATCGTGGCACCAGGCCAGAGGAGCCTCTGATGGTGCGGCCCCGCAGTAGCGTCTGGTATTTACGGTATCGTGTGTATTGTGTAGTATTGTACGTCTTGGATTGGGATTTGTATGGGACTGTATTTTTTTCTACTCTATTTTGTTGCTCTGTGTTGCCTTGTGTTGTCTTGTCTGTGTTTTCTTGCCTGTTCTGGTAATTCTTGTGTTGCATGTGTTGTCTTGTCCCGTAGTCTGGTTTGTATTGTCCTGTAGTTAGTGTTGTACTGTGTTTTTCTTGCGCGTTGTATTGTGTATGGTATGTATTTTATTGGCTGTTGTGGTATTTCTTGTACTGTAGATTGTATATGTGTCTTGTGTGTTTATTGTCTTGTCTGTCTTGTATTTTGTTTTTTGGTCTGTTGTGTTGTACCTTATCATCTGTGTTGTAATTATGGTGTTGTTCAAAGAGGTGTAGTGTATGGCGTGCTGTTTACTGTATTTTGTGTATAGTATTGTGTTGTATTGTCTGTGTTGTATTGCACGTGGTGTTCTGTACGCGTTGTGTCTTTGTGTGTGTTTTCTGCTGTACTGTAGGTATTGTACTGGAGGTGTTTTGTATTGTCTTGTATGCTCTGTATTGCACTGTATTGTATGTATCGTCGGTTAGGTATGGTATTTCTTTTTGTCGGGTAGTGTATGTACTGTATGGTATGAAAGTTTGCGTGTTGTCTTATGTTGCGTGTGTTGCCTTGTTGTATCGTCCTCATTGTCTATTTGGTATTGCACTGTATTTGGTATTGTAATATATTTTCTGCTGTGTTGTATTGTATGGTATGTAATGCAATGTATTTTGTCCTGTCTTGTGTGTATCTTATTGCAAATCTTGCCACATATTTTGTGGCGTAGTGTCTTTTGCGTGGTGTGTTTTGTACGAGGAGGCCGTTGTGTTGCCGCCCTGGAGGAGCCCGTCATGGTGCCGCGCAGCAGTTAGGCCTTCATTGGTCCGCTGGGGAAGAGCCCGCCGTCGTGCTTCCCCGGAGGGGTGATTCATGGCGTGGCGCAGTTCTTGTGGGAGTCGTTCCTTGCAGCAACCTGGAGGAGGCCCTCACGGCAACTTGATGGTGGGGCCCGTCATCGCGCAGCGCTGGAGGAGCCCTTCATGCGCCGGGCCAGAGGAGGCCATAGTCCGGCAGCCCTGGAGAGGAGGCCATCATCGCGCTGCTGCGGAGGAAGCCTTTGCTGTGGCGGCCTGGCGGAGCCTTTGGCTGCACAGCCCCAGAGGAGCCTTTTGTGGTGCGGCCCCAGAGAGGCCTTTGTCCCAGCGCTCTGGAGCAGCCGTTTGCTGTGCCATGCCGCAGGAGTCCTCCACCGTGTGCCACGCCAGAGAAGGACATTGTCGGGCCGCGGCGTAGGAGCCAGAAATTGCGTCGCTTTGCAAGAGTCCTTCCAGGTGCTGCCGCGGCAGAGCCCTTCACCGCGCTGCCACGGAAGAGGCCTTTGCCGTGCCGGTGGGAAGAAGCCTTTGTATGTGCCACCGCCGAGGCGCCCTTCAGCATGCCACTTTGTAGGGGCCCTTTGTTGTGCCGTGCCGGAGGAGGCCTTCATGACAGTGCCTTGGAGGAGCCCAAGGTGGCGATGCGCTGGAGGAGCCGTTGAATGCGCCCCTGCAGAGGAGCTCTTTGCCGTGCTTTCCTGGGGGGTCCCATCGTTGCGCCGAGCCGGAGGAGCCCTTTGCCGTGCGGCCGCAGAGGATCCCTTTGGCACACTGCTGCAGAGGAGGCCATTGCCGTTCATTTGCATAGGAGCCTTCCGTGTGCCACCGTGGAGGAGCCCATGGTTGTGCCGCGCTTGAGGAGCCCCTAATGTGTGTGCCCCGGAGGAGCCCTTCTTTAATGCCGCCCTGGAGAGGAGGCCATCGTTGTGGAGCCGTGGAGGAGCCCATTATCGCACGGCCCCAGAGGGGCCCATCGTCGTGCCACCAGGGTGAAGCCCTTCAGCGTGCCGTGCCGCAGGAGCCCTTTACCGTGCTGCGCCAGAGGATCCCATCATCGCAGCGGCGTGGAGGAGCCCTTTTCTGCGCCCGAGGAGCCCGTTGATGCACCACGCCGGAGGAGTCCATGGTTGCGCAGACCCGGAGGAACCCATTGTGGTGCCAGCAGAGAGGAGCCCTTCATCACTGTGCCAGCTCGGAGGAGCCCTTCATCGCGCCGCCTTGGAGGAGGCCATTGTTGCGCCAAGCTGGAGGAGACATTCACCGCAGTAGCCCGGAGGAGCCGTTCATCGCAGCGCTCCGGAGGAGCCGTTTGCCGTGCTGCCCCATAGGAGCCCATTGTCCCGCCGCTGCAGAGGAGCCCTTCGTCGTGCCACCTGGGAGCAGTCTTTCATCGTACGGCGCCGGAGGAGCCCTTCATCACTCTGCCCTGGCGGAGAGCATCGTCGCAGCGCCCCGGAAGCAGGAGCCTTTTGCTGTGACGCGCCTGGGGAGCCCTTCACAGCGGCAGCCCGGAGGAGCCCATTTTCGTGCCAGCCTGGTGGTGTTCTTCATCACAGCGCCCAGGTCTTCTTGGAGGCCTTGATCGTGCCTTGCCGCAGGAGGCCTTGATCGTGCCGTGCTGGAGGAGCCCTTTGTGGCTCTGGCGCGGAAGAGCCCTTTGTGTATTGCCCCTGTATGGATTCTGTGGTGTGGTATTTCTGGTATTGTATTGTATGGGCTTGCATAGGCTATGGTACCATGTTTATTGTCCTTCCGGTAAGTATTGTCTGTATTCTCTTAGTTCAGTTGTATGTAGTTTATGGTATGGTCTTGATTTTCTTGTCTGTCTGGTATGTATGGTCTTGCCTGTATTGTACGGTAGGCGTTGCTTGTGTTGCTTATATTACGTTGTTTATTGATTGCGCCGCCCCGGAGGAGACCCTCATGGTGCTGCGCCGGAGGAGCCCATTGTCACGCCGCTCCAGAGGAGTTCTTCATCACGGTGCCCAGGTCTTCTTGGAGCCCCTCCTCACGCCACGCCTGAGGACCCCATTATCGCCCCTCACAGGAGTAGCGCCTCAACATGTGAGCCTTGAGGTGCCCTTCATCGTGCTGTGCTGTAGGAGCCCCTCACTGCTCCGGCCCGGAGAAGTTCTTCATTGCACCGCCTAGGTCTACTTGGAGCCCTTCTTCACGCCGCCCCGGAGGAGGCCCTCATCGTGCCCCGCCCGAGGACCCCATCATCACAGCTCCCTCGCCTAAAGAGCGTATGGTATTTATTGTACAGAATGCGTTGTGTAGTATTGTGTTACATACACTGTGTTGTCCTGTACGTACTGGAATGTATTTTGTATTGTATTGTAATTTTTAGTACCTGTTCCCTTGCAGCGAGCTGTATGTATTGTATGCGTTGCGTTTTCTTGCTTTGTCTGGTACTTATAATACAGTACTGTAGCTTGTTTTGTCCTGTTTTGTATTGTGTATTGTATGTATTTAATTGTATGTTATTTATTGTAGATAGTGTGTTACATGGTATTTATTGCATGGTGTATTACATAGTTGGTATTGTAATGTACTTTGTGTTGTATTAGGGTTTGTATTGCATTACGGTTTGTACTGTATGGTTTCGAATGCGTTGTGTGGTATCAATTCTGTTGTACACGTGAGATACTGTGTTCTATTTTTTGTATGTATCGGTTGTGTTGTTTTTTACCGTATGGTACACTACTGTGTTGTATGTACCGTATTGTATGTATTACATGCTATGGGATGTTACTTATTACATTGTATGTATTGCATTGTATGTATTGCAATGCACGTATGGTATATAATTTAGGGTAAGGAATGTATTGTATCAAGTTGCATAAATTGTACTGTTTGTGTTCTATACTGTTGTACCTTGTATGTGTTGTATGTATCGTGTTGTTTAAATATGTTTAGTTAGTGCATGGCATGGAGTTTATTGTACTTTATGTATTGTACTGTATTGTATTCCCTGTGGTGTTCCATACGTGTAGTATGGTATGTGTTGTATTTTGTACTGTTTGTATTGCTATTGTATACTGTATTGTATATAGTGTAACGTATGTTATATATTGAAAATGTGACAGGTATTGAAGGGTAGGGTATTGCATGGTATTGTATGGTATTTTATTGTATGGTATACTATAGTGACGTAAGCTATTGCCTGGTCTTGTCTGGTATGTATTGTCTGTGTTGCTTAGTGTGATATGGTATTGCCTGTGTTGTATTTTTTAAATTGTATTGTATTAATTGTACCGTACCATAGCTTTTTGTGCATTGTGTATTGTATTTTGTATTGCATTAGGTGTTGTATGTATTTTCTTGTATGATACAGTATTTATTAAATGGTCTGTATCGAAGTGTACGCATTGTATCCTAGTATATATACCATCTTGTATGTATTGGAGGCATTGTGTTACCTTTTACTTGTGTTGCTTATATTGCGCTATGTATTGATTGCGCCGCCCTGGAGGAGTCCCTCATCACGCTGTGCCGGACGAGCCTGTCGTCACGCCGCTCAGGAGGAGTTCTTCATCACCGTGCCCAGGTCTTCTTGGAGCCCCTCCTCACGCCACGCCTGAGGACCCCATCGTGGCACCAGGCCAGAGGAGCCTCTGATGGTGCGGCCCCGCAGTAGCGTCTGGTATTTACGGTATCGTGTGTATTGTGTAGTATTGTACGTCTTGGATTGGGATTTGTATGGGACTGTATTTTTTTCTACTCTATTTTGTTGCTCTGTGTTGCCTTGTGTTGTCTTGTCTGTGTTTTCTTGCCTGTTCTGGTAATTCTTGTGTTGCATGTGTTGTCTTGTCCCGTAGTCTGGTTTGTATTGTCCTGTAGTTAGTGTTGTACTGTGTTTTTCTTGCGCGTTGTATTGTGTATGGTATGTATTTTATTGGCTGTTGTGGTATTTCTTGTACTGTAGATTGTATATGTGTCTTGTGTGTTTATTGTCTTGTCTGTCTTGTATTTTGTTTTTTGGTCTGTTGTGTTGTACCTTATCATCTGTGTTGTAATTATGGTGTTGTTCAAAGAGGTGTAGTGTATGGCGTGCTGTTTACTGTATTTTGTGTATAGTATTGTGTTGTATTGTCTGTGTTGTATTGCACGTGGTGTTCTGTACGCGTTGTGTCTTTGTGTGTGTTTTCTGCTGTACTGTAGGTATTGTACTGGAGGTGTTTTGTATTGTCTTGTATGCTCTGTATTGCACTGTATTGTATGTATCGTCGGTTAGGTATGGTATTTCTTTTTGTCGGGTAGTGTATGTACTGTATGGTATGAAAGTTTGCGTGTTGTCTTATGTTGCGTGTGTTGCCTTGTTGTATCGTCCTCATTGTCTATTTGGTATTGCACTGTATTTGGTATTGTAATATATTTTCTGCTGTGTTGTATTGTATGGTATGTAATGCAATGTATTTTGTCCTGTCTTGTGTGTATCTTATTGCAAATCTTGCCACATATTTTGTGGCGTAGTGTCTTTTGCGTGGTGTGTTTTGTACGAGGAGGCCGTTGTGTTGCCGCCCTGGAGGAGCCCGTCATGGTGCCGCGCAGCAGTTAGGCCTTCATTGGTCCGCTGGGGAAGAGCCCGCCGTCGTGCTTCCCCGGAGGGGTGATTCATGGCGTGGCGCAGTTCTTGTGGGAGTCGTTCCTTGCAGCGACCTGGAGGAGGCCCTCACGGCAACTTGATGGTGGGGCCCGTCATCGCGCAGCGCTGGAGGAGCCCTTCATGCGCCGGGCCAGAGGAGGCCATAGTCCGGCAGCCCTGGAGAGGAGGCCATCATCGCGCTGCTGCGGAGGAAGCCTTTGCTGTGGCGGCCTGGCGGAGCCTTTGGCTGCACAGCCCCAGAGGAGCCTTTTGTGGTGCGGCCCCAGAGAGGCCTTTGTCCCAGCGCTCTGGAGCAGCCGTTTGCTGTGCCATGCCGCAGGAGTCCTCCACCGTGTGCCACGCCAGAGAAGGACATTGTCGGGCCGCGGCGTAGGAGCCAGAAATTGCGTCGCTTTGCAAGAGTCCTTCCAGGTGCTGCCGCGGCAGAGCCCTTCACCGCGCTGCCACGGAAGAGGCCTTTGCCGTGCCGGTGGGAAGAAGCCTTTGTATGTGCCACCGCCGAGGCGCCCTTCAGCATGCCACTTTGTAGGGGCCCTTTGTTGTGCCGTGCCGGAGGAGGCCTTCATGACAGTGCCTTGGAGGAGCCCAAGGTGGCGATGCGCTGGAGGAGCCGTTGAATGCGCCCCTGCAGAGGAGCTCTTTGCCGTGCTTTCCTGGGGGGTCCCATCGTTGCGCCGAGCCGGAGGAGCCCTTTGCCGTGCGGCCGCAGAGGATCCCTTTGGCACACTGCTGCAGAGGAGGCCATTGCCGTTCATTTGCATAGGAGCCTTCCGTGTGCCACCGTGGAGGAGCCCATGGTTGTGCCGCGCTTGAGGAGCCCCTAATGTGTGTGCCCCGGAGGAGCCCTTCTTTAATGCCGCCCTGGAGAGGAGGCCATCGTTGTGGAGCCGTGGAGGAGCCCATTATCGCACGGCCCCAGAGGGGCCCATCGTCGTGCCACCAGGGTGAAGCCCTTCAGCGTGCCGTGCCGCAGGAGCCCTTTACCGTGCTGCGCCAGAGGATCCCATCATCGCAGCGGCGTGGAGGAGCCCTTTTCTGCGCCCGAGGAGCCCGTTGATGCACCACGCCGGAGGAGTCCATGGTTGCGCAGACCCGGAGGAACCCATTGTGGTGCCAGCAGAGAGGAGCCCTTCATCACTGTGCCAGCTCGGAGGAGCCCTTCATCGCGCCGCCTTGGAGGAGGCCATTGTTGCGCCAAGCTGGAGGAGACATTCACCGCAGTAGCCCGGAGGAGCCGTTCATCGCAGCGCTCCGGAGGAGCCGTTTGCCGTGCTGCCCCATAGGAGCCCATTGTCCCGCCGCTGCAGAGGAGCCCTTCGTCGTGCCACCTGGGAGCAGTCTTTCATCGTACGGCGCCGGAGGAGCCCTTCATCACTCTGCCCTGGCGGAGAGCATCGTCGCAGCGCCCCGGAAGCAGGAGCCTTTTGCTGTGACGCGCCTGGGGAGCCCTTCACAGCGGCAGCCCGGAGGAGCCCATTTTCGTGCCAGCCTGGTGGTGTTCTTCATCACAGCGCCCAGGTCTTCTTGGAGGCCTTGATCGTGCCTTGCCGCAGGAGGCCTTGATCGTGCCGTGCTGGAGGAGCCCTTTGTGGCTCTGGCGCGGAAGAGCCCTTTGTGTATTGCCCCTGTATGGATTCTGTGGTGTGGTATTTCTGGTATTGTATTGTATGGGCTTGCATAGGCTATGGTACCATGTTTATTGTCCTTCCGGTAAGTATTGTCTGTATTCTCTTAGTTCAGTTGTATGTAGTTTATGGTATGGTCTTGATTTTCTTGTCTGTCTGGTATGTATGGTCTTGCCTGTATTGTACGGTAGGCGTTGCTTGTGTTGCTTATATTACGTTGTTTATTGATTGCGCCGCCCCGGAGGAGACCCTCATGGTGCTGCGCCGGAGGAGCCCATTGTCACGCCGCTCCAGAGGAGTTCTTCATCACGGTGCCCAGGTCTTCTTGGAGCCCCTCCTCACGCCACGCCTGAGGACCCCATTATCGCCCCTCACAGGAGTAGCGCCTCAACATGTGAGCCTTGAGGTGCCCTTCATCGTGCTGTGCTGTAGGAGCCCCTCACTGCTCCGGCCCGGAGAAGTTCTTCATTGCACCGCCTAGGTCTACTTGGAGCCCTTCTTCACGCCGCCCCGGAGGAGGCCCTCATCGTGCCCCGCCCGAGGACCCCATCATCACAGCTCCCTCGCCTAAAGAGCGTATGGTATTTATTGTACAGAATGCGTTGTGTAGTATTGTGTTACATACACTGTGTTGTCCTGTACGTACTGGAATGTATTTTGTATTGTATTGTAATTTTTAGTACCTGTTCCCTTGCAGCGAGCTGTATGTATTGTATGCGTTGCGTTTTCTTGCTTTGTCTGGTACTTATAATACAGTACTGTAGCTTGTTTTGTCCTGTTTTGTATTGTGTATTGTATGTATTTAATTGTATGTTATTTATTGTAGATAGTGTGTTACATGGTATTTATTGCATGGTGTATTACATAGTTGGTATTGTAATGTACTTTGTGTTGTATTAGGGTTTGTATTGCATTACGGTTTGTACTGTATGGTTTCGAATGCGTTGTGTGGTATCAATTCTGTTGTACACGTGAGATACTGTGTTCTATTTTTTGTATGTATCGGTTGTGTTGTTTTTTACCGTATGGTACACTACTGTGTTGTATGTACCGTATTGTATGTATTACATGCTATGGCATGTTACTTATTACATTGTATGTATTGCATTGTATGTGTTGCAATGCACGTATGGTATATAATTTAGGGTAAGGAATGTATTGTATCAAGTTGCATAAATTGTACTGTTTGTGTTCTATACTGTTGTACCTTGTATGTGTTGTATGTATCGTGTTGTTTAAATATATTTAGTTAGTGCATGGCATGGAGTTTATTGTACTTTATGTATTGTACTGTATTGTATTCCCTGTGGTGTTCCATACGTGTAGTATGGTATGTGTTGTATTTTGTACTGTTTGTATTGCTATTGTATACTGTATTGTATATAGTGTAACGTATGTTATATATTGAAAATGTGACAGGTATTGAAGGGTAGGGTATTGCATGGTATTGTATGGTATTTTATTGTATGGTATACTATAGTGACGTAAGCTATTGCCTGGTCTTGTCTGGTATGTATTGTCTGTGTTGCTTAGTGTGATATGGTATTGCCTGTGTTGTATTTTTTAAATTGTATTGTATTAATTGTACCGTACCATAGCTTTTTGTATATTGTGTATTGTATTTTGTATTGCATTAGGTGTTGTATGTATTTTCTTGTATGATACAGTATTTATTAAATGGTCTGTATCGAAGTGTACGCATTGTATCCTAGTATATATACCATCTTGTATGTATTGGAGGCATTGTGTTACCTTTTACTTGTGTTGCTTATATTGCGCTATGTATTGATTGCGCCGCCCTGGAGGAGTCCCTCATCACGCTGTGCCGGACGAGCTTGTCGTCACGCCGCTCAGGAGGAGTTCTTCATCACCGTGCCCAGGTCTTCTTGGAGCCCCTCCTCACGCCACGCCTGAGGACCCCATCGTGGCACCAGGCCAGAGGAGCCCCTGATGGTGCGGCCCTGCAGTAGCGTCTGGTATTTACGGTATCGTGTGTATTGTGTAGTATTGTACGTCTTGGATTGGGATTTGTATGGGACTGTATTTTTTTCTACTCTATTTTGTTGCTCTGTGTTGCCTTGTGTTGTCTTGTCTGTGTTTTCTTGCCTGTTCTGGTAATTCTTGTGTTGCATGTGTTGTCTTGTCCCGTAGTCTGGTTTGTATTGTCCTGTAGTTAGTGTTGTACTGTGTTTTTCTTGCGCGTTGTATTGTGTATGGTATGTATTTTATTGGCTGTTGTGGTATTTCTTGTACTGTAGATTGTATATGTGTCTTGTGTGTTTATTGTCTTGTCTGTCTTGTATTTTGTTTTTTTTGGTCTGTTGTGTTGTACCTTATCATCTGTGTTGTAATTATGGTGTTGTTCAAAGAGGTGTAGTGTATGGCGTGCTGTTTACTGTATTTTGTGTATAGTATTGTGTTGTATTGTCTGTGTTGTATTGCACGTGGTGTTCTGTACGCGTTGTGTCTTTGTGTGTGTTTTCTGCTGTACTGTAGGTATTGTACTGGAGGTGTTTTGTATTGTCTTGTATGCTCTGTATTGCACTGTATTGTATGTATCGTCGGTTAGGTATGGTATTTCTTTTTGTCGGGTAGTGTATGTACTGTATGGTATGAAATTTTGCGTGTTGTCTTATGTTGCGTGTGTTGCCTTGTTGTATCGTCCTCATTGTCTATTTGGTATTGCACTGTATTTGGTATTGTAATATATTTTCTGCTGTGTTGTATTGTATGGTATGTAATGCAATGTATTTTGTCCTGTCTTGTGTGTATCTTATTGCAAATCTTGCCACATATTTTGTGGCGTAGTGTCTTTTGCGTGGTGTGTTTTGTACGAGGAGGCCGTTGTGTTGCCGCCCTGGAGGAGCCCGTCATGGTGCCGCGCAGCAGTTAGGCCTTCATTGGTCCGCTGGGGAAGAGCCCGCCGTCGTGCTTCCCCGGAGGGGTGATTCATGGCGTGGCGCAGTTCTTGTGGGAGTCGTTCCTTGCAGCGACCCGGAGGAGGCCCTCACGGCAACTTGATGGTGGGGCCCGTCATCGCGCAGCGCCGGAGGAGCCCTTCATGCGCCGGGCCAGAGGAGGCCATAGTCCGGCAGCCCTGGAGAGGAGGCCATCATCGTGCTGCTGCGGAGGAAGCCTTTGCTGTGGCGGCCTGGCGGAGCCTTTGGCTGCACAGCCCCAGAGGAGCCTTTTGTGGTGCGGCCCCAGAGAGGCCTTTGTCCCAGCGCTCTGGAGCAGCCGTTTGCTGTGCCATGCCGCAGGAGTCCTCCACCGTGTGCCACGCCAGAGAAGGACATTGTCGGGCCGCGGCGTAGGAGCCAGAAATTGCGTCGCCTTGCAAGAGTCCTTCCCGGTGCTGCCGCGGCGGAGCCCTTCACCGCGCTGCCACGGAAGAGGCCTTTGCCGTGCCGGTGGGAAGAAGCCTTTGTATGTGCCACCGCCGAGGCGCCCTTCAGCATGCCACTTTGTAGGGGCCCTTTGTTGTGCCGTGCCGGAGGAGGCCTTCATGACAGTGCCTTGGAGGAGCCCAAGGTGGCGATGCGCTGGAGGAGCCGTTGAATGCGCCCCTGCAGAGGAGCTCTTTGCCGTGCTTTCCTGGGGGGTCCCATCGTTGCGCCGAGCCGGAGGAGCCCTTTGCCGTGCGGCCGCAGAGGATCCCTTTGGCACACTGCTGCAGAGGAGGCCATTGCCGTTCATTTGCATAGGAGCCTTCCGTGTGCCACCGTGGAGGAGCCCATGGTTGTGCCGCGCTTGAGGAGCCCCTAATGTGTGTGCCCCGGAGGAGCCCTTCTTTAATGCCGCCCTGGAGAGGAGGCCATCGTTGTGGAGCCGTGGAGGAGCCCATTATCGCACGGCCCCAGAGGGGCCCATCGTCGTGCCACCAGGGTGAAGCCCTTCAGCGTGCCGTGCCGCAGGAGCCCTTTACCGTGCTGCGCCAGAGGATCCCATCATCGCAGCGGCGTGGAGGAGCCCTTTTCTGCGCCCGAGGAGCCCGTTGATGCACCACGCCGGAGGAGTCCATGGTTGCGCAGACCCGGAGGAACCCATTGTGGTGCCAGCAGAGAGGAGCCCTTCATCACTGTGCCAGCTCGGAGGAGCCCTTCATCGCGCCGCCTTGGAGGAGGCCATTGTTGCGCCAAGCTGGAGGAGACATTCACCGCAGTAGCCCGGAGGAGCCGTTCATCGCAGCGCTCCGGAGGAGCCGTTTGCCGTGCTGCCCCATAGGAGCCCATTGTCCCGCCGCTGCAGAGGAGCCCTTCGTCGTGCCACCTGGGAGCAGTCTTTCATCGTACGGCGCCGGAGGAGCCCTTCATCACTCTGCCCTGGCGGAGAGCATCGTCGCAGCGCCCCGGAAGCAGGAGCCTTTTGCTGTGACGCGCCTGGGGAGCCCTTCACAGCGGCAGCCCGGAGGAGCCCATTTTCGTGCCAGCCTGGTGGTGTTCTTCATCACAGCGCCCAGGTCTTCTTGGAGGCCTTGATCGTGCCTTGCCGCAGGAGGCCTTGATCGTGCCGTGCTGGAGGAGCCCTTTGTGGCTCTGGCGCGGAAGAGCCCTTTGTGTATTGCCCCTGTATGGATTCTGTGGTGTGGTATTTCTGGTATTGTATTGTATGGGCTTGCATAGGCTATGGTACCATGTTTATTGTCCTTCCGGTAAGTATTGTCTGTATTCTCTTAGTTCAGTTGTATGTAGTTTATGGTATGGTCTTGATTTTCTTGTCTGTCTGGTATGTATGGTCTTGCCTGTATTGTACGGTAGGCGTTGCTTGTGTTGCTTATATTACGTTGTTTATTGATTGCGCCGCCCCGGAGGAGACCCTCATGGTGCTGCGCCGGAGGAGCCCATTGTCACGCCGCTCCAGAGGAGTTCTTCATCACGGTGCCCAGGTCTTCTTGGAGCCCCTCCTCACGCCACGCCTGAGGACCCCATTATCGCCCCTCACAGGAGTAGCGCCTCAACATGTGAGCCTTGAGGTGCCCTTCATCGTGCTGTGCTGTAGGAGCCCCTCACTGCTCCGGCCCGGAGAAGTTCTTCATTGCACCGCCTAGGTCTACTTGGAGCCCTTCTTCACGCCGCCCCGGAGGAGGCCCGCATCGTGCCCCGCCCGAGGACCCCATCATCACAGCTCCCTCGCCTAAAGAGCGTATGGTATTTATTGTACAGAATGCGTTGTGTAGTATTGTGTTACATACACTGTGTTGTCCTGTACGTACTGGAATGTATTTTGTATTGTATTGTAATTTTTAGTACCTGTTCCCTTGCAGTGAGCTGTATGTATTGTATGCGTTGCGTTTTCTTGCTTTGTCTGGTACTTATAACACAGTACTGTAGCTTGTTTTGTCCTGTTTTGTATTGTGTATTGTATGTATTTAATTGTATGTTATTTATTGTAGATAGTGTGTTACATGGTATTTATTGCATGGTGTATTTCATAGTTGGTATTGTAATGTACTTTGTGTTGTATTAGGGTTTGTATTGCATTACGGTTTGTACTGTATGGTTTCGAATGCGTTGTGTGGTATCAATTCTGTTGTACACGTGAGATACTGTGTTCTATTTTTTGTATGTATCGGTTGTGTTGTTTTTTACCGTATGGTACACTACTGTGTTGTATGTACCGTATTGTATGTATTACATGCTATGGGATGTTACTTATTACATTGTATGTATTGCATTGTATGTATTGCAATGCACGTATGGTATATAATTTAGGGTAAGGAATGTATTGTATCAAGTTGCATAAATTGTACTGTTTGTGTTCTATACTGTTGTACCTTGTATGTGTTGTATGTATCGTGTTGTTTAAATATGTTTAGTTAGTGCATGGCATGGAGTTTATTGTACTTTATGTATTGTACTGTATTGTATTCCCTGTGGTGTTCCATACGTGTAGTATGGTATGTGTTGTATTTTGTACTGTTTGTATTGCTATTGTATACTGTATTGTATATAGTGTAACGTATGTTATATATTGAAAATGTGACAGGTATTGAAGGGTAGGGTATTGCATGGTATTGTATGGTATTTTATTGTATGGTATACTATAGTGACGTAAGCTATTGCCTGGTCTTGTCTGGTATGTATTGTCTGTGTTGCTTAGTGTGATATGGTATTGCCTGTGTTGTATTTTTTAAATTGTATTGTATTAATTGTACCGTACCATAGCTTTTTGTGCATTGTGTATTGTATTTTGTATTGCATTAGGTGTTGTATGTATTTTCTTGTATGATACAGTATTTATTAAATGGTCTGTATCGAAGTGTACGCATTGTATCCTAGTATATATACCATCTTGTATGTATTGGAGGCATTGTGTTACCTTTTACTTGTGTTGCTTATATTGCGCTATGTATTGATTGCGCCGCCCTGGAGGAGTCCCTCATCACGCTGTGCCGGACGAGCCTGTCGTCACGCCGCTCAGGAGGAGTTCTTCATCACCGTGCCCAGGTCTTCTTGGAGCCCCTCCTCACGCCACGCCTGAGGACCCCATCATGGCACCAGGCCAGAGGAGCCTCTGATGGTGCGGCCCCGCAGTAGCGTCTGGTATTTACGGTATCGTGTGTATTGTGTAGTATTGTACGTCTTGGATTGGGATTTGTATGGGACTGTATTTTTTTCTACTCTATTTTGTTGCTCTGTGTTGCCTTGTGTTGTCTTGTCTGTGTTTTCTTGCCTGTTCTGGTAATTCTTTTGTTGCATGTGTTGTCTTGTCCCGTAGTCTGGTTTGTATTGTCCTGTAGTTAGTGTTGTACTGTGTTTTTCTTGCGCGTTGTATTGTGTATGGTATGTATTTTATTGGCTGTTGTGGTATTTCTTGTACTGTAGATTGTATATGTGTCTTGTGTGTTTATTGTCTTGTCTGTCTTGTATTTTGTTTTTTGGTCTGTTGTGTTGTACCTTATCATCTGTGTTGTAATTATGGTGTTGTTCAAAGAGGTGTAGTGTATGGCGTGCTGTTTACTGTATTTTGTGTATAGTATTGTGTTGTATTGTCTGTGTTGTATTGCACGTGATGTTCTGTACGCGTTGTGTCTTTGTGTGTGTTTTCTGCTGTACTGTAGGTATTGTACTGGAGGTGTTTTGTATTGTCTTGTATGCTCTGTATTGCACTGTATTGTATGTATCGTCGGTTAGGTATGGTATTTCTTTTTGTCGGGTAGTGTATGTACTGTATGGTATGAAAGTTTGCGTGTTGTCTTATGTTGCGTGTGTTGCCTTGTTGTATCGTCCTCATTGTCTATTTGGTATTGCACTGTATTTGGTATTGTAATATATTTTCTGCTGTGTTGTATTGTATGGTATGTAATGCAATGTATTTTGTCCTGTCTTGTGTGTATCTTATTGCAAATCTTGCCACATATTTTGTGGCGTAGTGTCTTTTGCGTGGTGTGTTTTGTACGAGGAGGCCGTTGTGTTGCCGCCCTGGAGGAGCCCGTCATGGTGCCGCGCAGCAGTTAGGCCTTCATTGGTCCGCTGGGGAAGAGCCCGCCGTCGTGCTTCCCCGGAGGGGTGATTCATGGCGTGGCGCAATTCTTGTGGGAGTCGTTCCTTGCAGCAACCTGGAGGAGGCCCTCACGGCAACTTGATGGTGGGGCCCGTCATCGCGCAGCGCCGGAGGAGCCCTTCATGCGCCGGGCCAGAGGAGGCCATAGTCCGGCAGCCCTGGAGAGGAGGCCATCATCGCGCTGCTGCGGAGGAAGCCTTTGCTGTGGCGGCCTGGCGGAGCCTTTGGCTGCACAGCCCCAGAGGAGCCTTTTGTGGTGCGGCCCCAGAGAGGCCTTTGTCCCAGCGCTCTGGAGCAGCCGTTTGCTGTGCCATGCCGCAGGAGTCTTCCACCGTGTGCCACGCCAGAGAAGGACATTGTCGGGCCGCGGCGTAGGAGCCAGAAATTGCGTCGCCTTGCAAGAGTCCTTCCAGGTGCTGCCGCGGCAGAGCCCTTCACCGCGCTGCCACGGAAGAGGCCTTTGCCGTGCCGGTGGGAAGAAGCCTTTGTATGTGCCACCGCCGAGGCGCCCTTCAGCATGCCACTTTGTAGGGGCCCTTTGTTGTGCCGTGCCGGAGGAGGCCTTCATGACAGTGCCTTGGAGGAGCCCAAGGTGGCGATGCGCTGGAGGAGCCGTTGAATGCGCCCCTGCAGAGGAGCTCTTTGCCCTGCTTTCCTGGGGGGTCCCATCGTTGCGCCGAGCCGGAGGAGCCCTTTGCCGTGCGGCCGCAGAGGATCCCTTTGGCACACTGCTGCAGAGGAGGCCATTGCCGTTCATTTGCATAGGAGCCTTCCGTGTGCCACCGTGGAGGAGCCCCTGGTTGTGCCGCGCTTGAGGAGCCCCTAATGTGTGTGCCCCGGAGGAGCCCTTCTTTAATGCCGCCCTGGAGAGGAGGCCATCGTTGTGGAGCCGTGGAGGAGCCCATTATCGCACGGCCCCAGAGGGGCCCATCGTCGTGCCACCAGGGTGAAGCCCTTCAGCGTGCCGTGCCGCAGGAGCCCTTTACCGTGCTGCGCCAGAGGATCCCATCATCGCAGCGGCGTGGAGGAGCCCTTTTCTGCGCCCGAGGAGCCCGTTGATGCACCACGCCGGAGGAGTCCATGGTTGCGCAGACCCGGAGGAACCCATTGTGGTGCCAGCAGAGAGGAGCCCTTCATCACTGTGCCAGCTCGGAGGAGCCCTTCATCGCGCCGCCTTGGAGGAGGCCATTGTTGCGCCAAGCTGGAGGAGACATTCACCGCAGTAGCCCGGAGGAGCCGTTCATCGCAGCGCTCCGGAGGAGCCGTTTGCCGTGCTGCCCCATAGGAGCCCATTGTCCCGCCGCTGCAGAGGAGCCCTTCGTCGTGCCACCTGGGAGCAGTCTTTCATCGTACGGCGCCGGAGGAGCCCTTCATCACTCTGCCCTGGCGGAGAGCATCGTCGCAGCGCCCCGGAAGCAGGAGCCTTTTGCTGTGACGCGCCTGGGGAGCCCTTCACAGCGGCAGCCCGGAGGAGCCCATTTTCGTGCCAGCCTGGTGGTGTTCTTCATCACAGCGCCCAGGTCTTCTTGGAGGCCTTGATCGTGCCTTGCCGCAGGAGGCCTTGATCGTGCCGTGCTGGAGGAGCCCTTTGTGGCTCTGGCGCGGAAGAGCCCTTTGTGTATTGCCCCTGTATGGATTCTGTGGTGTGGTATTTCTGGTATTGTATTGTATGGGCTTGCATAGGCTATGGTACCATGTTTATTGTCCTTCCGGTAAGTATTGTCTGTATTCTCTTAGTTCAGTTGTATGTAGTTTATGGTATGGTCTTGATTTTCTTGTCTGTCTGGTATGTATGGTCTTGCCTGTATTGTACGGTAGGCGTTGCTTGTGTTGCTTATATTACGTTGTTTATTGATTGCGCCGCCCCGGAGGAGACCCTCATGGTGCTGCGCCGGAGGAGCCCATTGTCACGCCGCTCCAGAGGAGTTCTTCATCACGGTGCCCAGGTCTTCTTGGAGCCCCTCCTCACGCCACGCCTGAGGACCCCATTATCGCCCCTCACAGGAGTAGCGCCTCAACATGTGAGCCTTGAGGTGCCCTTCATCGTGCTGTGCTGTAGGAGCCCCTCACTGCTCCGGCCCGGAGAAGTTCTTCATTGCACCGCCTAGGTCTACTTGGAGCCCTTCTTCACGCCGCCCCGGAGGAGGCCCTCATCGTGCCCCGCCCGAGGACCCCATCATCACAGCTCCCTCGCCTAAAGAGCGTATGGTATTTATTGTACAGAATGCGTTGTGTAGTATTGTGTTACATACACTGTGTTGTCCTGTACGTACTGGAATGTATTTTGTATTGTATTGTAATTTTTAGTACCTGTTCCCTTGCAGCGAGCTGTATGTATTGTATGCGTTGCGTTTTCTTGCTTTGTCTGGTACTTATAATACAGTACTGTAGCTTGTTTTGTCCTGTTTTGTATTGTGTATTGTATGTATTTAATTGTATGTTATTTATTGTAGATAGTGTGTTACATGGTATTTATTGCATGGTGTATTACATAGTTGGTATTGTAATGTACTTTGTGTTGTATTAGGGTTTGTATTGCATTACGGTTTGTACTGTATGGTTTCGAATGCGTTGTGTGGTATCAATTCTGTTGTACACGTGAGATACTGTGTTCTATTTTTTGTATGTATCGGTTGTGTTGTTTTTTACCGTATGGTACACTACTGTGTTGTATGTACCGTATTGTATGTATTACATGCTATGGGATGTTACTTATTACATTGTATGTATTGCATTGTATGTATTGCAATGCACGTATGGTATATAATTTAGGGTAAGGAATGTATTGTATCAAGTTGCATAAATTGTACTGTTTGTGTTCTATACTGTTGTACCTTGTATGTGTTGTATGTATCGTGTTGTTTAAATATGTTTAGTTAGTGCATGGCATGGAGTTTATTGTACTTTATGTATTGTACTGTATTGTATTCCCTGTGGTGTTCCATACGTGTAGTATGGTATGTGTTGTATTTTGTACTGTTTGTATTGCTATTGTATACTGTATTGTATATAGTGTAACGTATGTTATATATTGAAAATGTGACAGGTATTGAAGGGTAGGGTATTGCATGGTATTGTATGGTATTTTATTGTATGGTATACTATAGTGACGTAAGCTATTGCCTGGTCTTGTCTGGTATGTATTGTCTGTGTTGCTTAGTGTGATATGGTATTGCCTGTGTTGTATTTTTTAAATTGTATTGTATTAATTGTACCGTACCATAGCTTTTTGTGCATTGTGTATTGTATTTTGTATTGCATTAGGTGTTGTATGTATTTTCTTGTATGATACAGTATTTATTAAATGGTCTGTATCGAAGTGTACGCATTGTATCCTAGTATATATACCATCTTGTATGTATTGGAGGCATTGTGTTACCTTTTACTTGTGTTGCTTATATTGCGCTATGTATTGATTGCGCCGCCCTGGAGGAGTCCCTCATCACGCTGTGCCGGACGAGCCTGTCGTCACGCCGCTCAGGAGGAGTTCTTCATCACCGTGCCCAGGTCTTCTTGGAGCCCCTCCTCACGCCACGCCTGAGGACCCCATCGTGGCACCAGGCCAGAGGAGCCCCTGATGGTGCGGCCCCGCAGTAGCGTCTGGTATTTACGGTATCGTGTGTATTGTGTAGTATTGTACGTCTTGGATTGGGATTTGTATGGGACTGTATTTTTTTCTACTCTATTTTGTTGCTCTGTGTTGCCTTGTGTTGTCTTGTCTGTGTTTTCTTGCCTGTTCTGGTAATTCTTGTGTTGCATGTGTTGTCTTGTCCCGTAGTCTGGTTTGTATTGTCCTGTAGTTAGTGTTGTACTGTGTTTTTCTTGCACGTTGTATTGTGTATGGTATGTATTTTATTGGCTGTTGTGGTATTTCTTGTACTGTAGATTGTATATGTGTCTTGTGTGTTTATTGTCTTGTCTGTCTTGTATTTTGTTTTTTGGTCTGTTGTGTTGTACCTTATCATCTGTGTTGTAATTATGGTGTTGTTCAAAGAGGTGTAGTGTATGGCGTGCTGTTTACTGTATTTTGTGTATAGTATTGTGTTGTATTGTCTGTGTTGTATTGCACGTGGTGTTCTGTACGCGTTGTGTCTTTGTGTGTGTTTTCTGCTGTACTGTAGGTATTGTACTGGAGGTGTTTTGTATTGTCTTGTATGCTCTGTATTGCACTGTATTGTATGTATCGTCGGTTAGGTATGGTATTTCTTTTTGTCGGGTAGTGTATGTACTGTATGGTATGAAAGTTTGCGTGTTGTCTTATGTTGCGTGTGTTGCCTTGTTGTATCGTCCTCATTGTCTATTTGGTATTGCACTGTATTTGGTATTGTAATATATTTTCTGCTGTGTTGTATTGTATGGTATGTAATGCAACGTATTTTGTCCTGTCTTGTGTGTATCTTATTGCAAATCTTGCCACATATTTTGTGGCGTAGTGTCTTTTGCGTGGTGTGTTTTGTACGAGGAGGCCGTTGTGTTGCCGCCCTGGAGGAGCCCGTCATGGTGCCGCGCAGCAGTTAGGCCTTCATTGGTCCGCTGGGGAAGAGCCCGCCGTCGTGCTTCCCCGGAGGGGTGATTCATGGCGTGGCGCAGTTCTTGTGGGAGTCGTTCCTTGCAGCGACCCGGAGGAGGCCCTCACGGCAACTTGATGGTGGGGCCCGTCATCGCGCAGCGCCGGAGGAGCCCTTCATGCGCCGGGCCAGAGGAGGCCATAGTCCGGCAGCCCTGGAGAGGAGGCCATCATCGCGCTGCTGCGGAGGAAGCCTTTGCTGTGGCGGCCTGGCGGAGCCTTTGGCTGCACAGCCCCAGAGGAGCCTTTTGTGGTGCGGCCCCAGCGAGGCCTTTGTCCCAGCGCTCTGGAGCAGCCGTTTGCTGTGCCATGCCGCAGGAGTCCTCCACCGTGTGCCACGCCAGAGAAGGACATTGTCGGGCCGCGGCGTAGGAGCCAGAAATTGCGTCGCCTTGCAAGAGTCCTTCCCGGTGCTGCCGCGGCGGAGCCCTTCACCGCGCTGCCACGGAAGAGGCCTTTGCCGTGCCGGTGGGAAGAAGCCTTTGTATGTGCCACCGCCGAGGCGCCCTTCAGCATGCCACTTTGTAGGGGCCCTTTGTTGTGCCGTGCCGGAGGAGGCCTTCATGACAGTGCCTTGGAGGAGCCCAAGGTGGCGATGCGCTGGAGGAGCCGTTGAATGCGCCCCTGCAGAGGAGCTCTTTGCCGTGCTTTCCTGGGGGGTCCCATCGTTGCGCCGAGCCGGAGGAGCCCTTTGCCGTGCGGCCGCAGAGGATCCCTTTGGCACACTGCTGCAGAGGAGGCCATTGCCGTTCATTTGCATAGGAGCCTTCCGTGTGCCACCGTGGAGGAGCCCCTGTTTGTGCCGCGCTTGAGGAGCCCCTAATGTGTGTGCCCCGGAGGAGCCCTTCTTTAATGCCGCCCTGGAGAGGAGGCCATCGTTGTGGAGCCGTGGAGGAGCCCATTATCGCACGGCCCCAGAGGGGCCCATCGTCGTGCCACCAGGGTGAAGCCCTTCAGCGTGCCGTGCCGCAGGAGCCCTTTACCGTGCTGCGCCAGAGGATCCCATCATCGCAGCGGCGTGGAGGAGCCCTTTTCTGCGCCCGAGGAGCCCGTTGATGCACCACGCCGGAGGAGTCCATGGTTGCGCAGACCCGGAGGAACCCATTGTGGTGCCAGCAGAGAGGAGCCCTTCATCACTGTGCCAGCTCGGAGGAGCCCTTCATCACTGTGCCAGCTCGGAGGAGCCCTTCATCGCGCCGCCTTGGAGGAGGCCATTGTTGCGCCAAACTGGAGGAGACGTTCACCGCAGTAGCCCGGAGGAGCCGTTCATCGCAGCGCTCCGGAGGAGCCGTTTGCCGTGCTGCCCCATAGGAGCCCATTGTCCCGCCGCTGCAGAGGAGCCCTTCATCGTGCCACCTGGGAGCAGTCTTTCATCGTACGGCGCCGGAGGAGCCCTTCATCACTCTGCCCTGGCGGAGAGCATCGTCGCAGCGCCCCGGAAGCAGGAGCCTTTTGCTGTGACGCGCCTGGGGAGCCCTTCACAGCGGCAGCCCGGAGGAGCCCATTTTCGTGCCAGCCTGGTGGTGTTCTTCATCACAGCGCCCAGGTCTTCTTGGAGGCCTTGATCGTGCCTTGCCGCAGGAGGCCTTGATCGTGCCGTGCTGGAGGAGCCCTTTGTGGCTCTGGTGTGGAAGAGCCCTTTGTGTATTGCCCCTGTATGGATTCTGTGGTGTGGTATTTCTGGTATTGTATTGTATGGGCTTGCATAGGCTATGGTACCATGTTTATTGTCCTTCCGGTAAGTATTGTCTGTATTCTCTTAGTTCAGTTGTATGTAGTTTATGGTATGGTCTTGATTTTCTTGTCTGTCTGGTATGTATGGTCTTGCCTGTATTGTACGGTAGGCGTTGCTTGTGTTGCTTATATTACGTTGTTTATTGATTGCGCCGCCCCGGAGGAGACCCTCATGGTGCTGCGCCGGAGGAGCCCATTGTCACGCCGCTCCAGAGGAGTTCTTCATCACGGTGCCCAGGTCTTCTTGGAGCCCCTCCTCACGCCACGCCTGAGGACCCCATTATCGCCCCTCACAGGAGTAGCGCCTCAACATGTGAGCCTTGAGGTGCCCTTCATCGTGCTGTGCTGTAGGAGCCCCTCACTGCTCCGGCCCGGAGAAGTTCTTCATTGCACCGCCTAGGTCTACTTGGAGCCCTTCTTCACGCCGCCCCGGAGGAGGCCCGCATCGTGCCCCGCCCGAGGACCCCATCATCACAGCTCCCTCGCCTAAAGAGCGTATGGTATTTATTGTACAGAATGCGTTGTGTAGTATTGTGTTACATACACTGTGTTGTCCTGTACGTACTGGAATGTATTTTGTATTGTATTGTAATTTTTAGTACCTGTTCCCTTGCAGTGAGCTGTATGTATTGTATGCGTTGCGTTTTCTTGCTTTGTCTGGTACTTATAACACAGTACTGTAGCTTGTTTTGTCCTGTTTTGTATTGTGTATTGTATGTATTTAATTGTATGTTATTTATTGTAGATAGTGTGTTACATGGTATTTATTGCATGGTGTATTTCATAGTTGGTATTGTAATGTACTTTGTGTTGTATTAGGGTTTGTATTGCATTACGGTTTGTACTGTATGGTTTCGAATGCGTTGTGTGGTATCAATTCTGTTGTACACGTGAGATACTGTGTTCTATTTTTTGTATGTATCGGTTGTGTTGTTTTTTACCGTATGGTACACTACTGTGTTGTATGTACCGTATTGTATGTATTACATGCTATGGGATGTTACTTATTACATTGTATGTATTGCATTGTATGTATTGCAATGCACGTATGGTATATAATTTAGGGTAAGGAATGTATTGTATCAAGTTGCATAAATTGTACTGTTTGTGTTCTATACTGTTGTACCTTGTATGTGTTGTATGTATCGTGTTGTTTAAATATGTTTAGTTAGTGCATGGCATGGAGTTTATTGTACTTTATGTATTGTACTGTATTGTATTCCCTGTGGTGTTCCATACGTGTAGTATGGTATGTGTTGTATTTTGTACTGTTTGTATTGCTATTGTATACTGTATTGTATATAGTGTAACGTATGTTATATATTGAAAATGTGACAGGTATTGAAGGGTAGGGTATTGCATGGTATTGTATGGTATTTTATTGTATGGTATACTATAGTGACGTAAGCTATTGCCTGGTCTTGTCTGGTATGTATTGTCTGTGTTGCTTAGTGTGATATGGTATTGCCTGTGTTGTATTTTTTAAATTGTATTGTATTAATTGTACCGTACCATAGCTTTTTGTGCATTGTGTATTGTATTTTGTATTGCATTAGGTGTTGTATGTATTTTCTTGTATGATACAGTATTTATTAAATGGTCTGTATCGAAGTGTACGCATTGTATCCTAGTATATATACCATCTTGTATGTATTGGAGGCATTGTGTTACCTTTTACTTGTGTTGCTTATATTGCGCTATGTATTGATTGCGCCGCCCTGGAGGAGTCCCTCATCACGCTGTGCCGGACGAGCCTGTCGTCACGCCGCTCAGGAGGAGTTCTTCATCACCGTGCCCAGGTCTTCTTGGAGCCCCTCCTCACGCCACGCCTGAGGACCCCATCATGGCACCAGGCCAGAGGAGCCCCTGATGGTGCGGCCCCGCAGTAGCGTCTGGTATTTACGGTATCGTGTGTATTGTGTAGTATTGTACGTCTTGGATTGGGATTTGTATGGGACTGTATTTTTTTCTACTCTATTTTGTTGCTCTGTGTTGCCTTGTGTTGTCTTGTCTGTGTTTTCTTGCCTGTTCTGGTAATTCTTGTGTTGCATGTGTTGTCTTGTCCCGTAGTCTGGTTTGTATTGTCCTGTAGTTAGTGTTGTGCTGTGTTTTTTCTTGCGCGTTGTATTGTGTATGGTATGTATTTTATTGGCTGTTGTGGTATTTCTTGTACTGTAGATTGTATATGTGTCTTGTGTGTTTATTGTCTTGTCTGTCTTGTATTTTGTTTTTTGGTCTGTTGTGTTGTACCTTATCATCTGTGTTGTAATTATGGTGTTGTTCAAAGAGGTGTAGTGTATGGCGTGCTGTTTACTGTATTTTGTGTATAGTATTGTGTTGTATTGTCTGTGTTGTATTGCACGTGGTGTTCTGTACGCGTTGTGTCTTTGTGTGTGTTTTCTGCTGTACTGTAGGTATTGTACTGGAGGTGTTTTGTATTGTCTTGTATGCTCTGTATTGCACTGTATTGTATGTATCGTCGGTTAGGTATGGTATTTCTTTTTGTCGGGTAGTGTATGTACTGTATGGTATGAAATTTTGCGTGTTGTCTTACGTTGCGTGTGTTGCCTTGTTGTATCGTCCTCATTGTCTATTTGGTATTGCACTGTATTTGGTATTGTAATATATTTTCTGCTGTGTTGTATTGTATGGTATGTAATGCAATGTATTTTGTCCTGTCTTGTGTGTATCTTATTGCAAATCTTGCCACATATTTTGTGGCGTAGTGTCTTTTGTGTGGTGTGTTTTGTACGAGGAGGCCGTTGTGTTGCCGCCCTGGAGGAGCCCGTCATGGTGCCGCGCAGCAGTTAGGCCTTCATTGGTCCGCTGGGGAAGAGCCCGCCGTCGTGCTTCCCCGGAGGGGTGATTCATGGCGTGGCGCAGTTCTTGTGGGAGTCGTTCCTTGCAGCGACCCGGAGGAGGCCCTCACGGCAACTTGATGGTGGGGCCCGTCATCGCGCAGCGCCGGAGGAGCCCTTCATGCGCCGGGCCAGAGGAGGCCATAGTCCGGCAGCCCTGGAGAGGAGGCCATCATCGCGCTGCTGCGGAGGAAGCCTTTGCTGTGGCGGCCTGGCGGAGCCTTTGGCTGCACAGCCCCAGAGGAGCCTTTTGTGGTGCGGCCCCAGAGAGGCCTTTGTCCCAGCGCTCTGGAGCAGCCGTTTGCTGTGCCATGCCGCAGGAGTCCTCCACCGTGTGCCACGCCAGAGAAGGACATTGTCGGGCCGCGGCGTAGGAGCCAGAAATTGCGTCGCCTTGCAAGAGTCCTTCCCGGTGCTGCCGCGGCGGAGCCCTTCACCGCGCTGCCACGGAAGAGGCCTTTGCCGTGCCGGTGGGAAGAAGCCTTTGTATGTGCCACCGCCGAGGCGCCCTTCAGCATGCCACTTTGTAGGGGCCCTTTGTTGTGCCGTGCCGGAGGAGGCCTTCATGACAGTGCCTTGGAGGAGCCCAAGGTGGCGATGCGCTGGAGGAGCCGTTGAATGCGCCCCTGCAGAGGAGCTCTTTGCCGTGCTTTCCTGGGGGGTCCCATCGTTGCGCCGAGCCGGAGGAGCCCTTTGCCGTGCGGCCGCAGAGGATCCCTTTGGCACACTGCTGCAGAGGAGGCCATTGCCGTTCATTTGCATAGGAGCCTTCCGTGTGCCACCGTGGAGGAGCCCCTGTTTGTGCCGCGCTTGAGGAGCCCCTAATGTGTGTGCCCCGGAGGAGCCCTTCTTTAATGCCGCCCTGGAGAGGAGGCCATCGTTGTGGAGCCGTGGAGGAGCCCATTATCGCACGGCCCCAGAGGGGCCCATCGTCGTGCCACCAGGGTGAAGCCCTTCAGCGTGCCGTGCCGCAGGAGCCCTTTACCGTGCTGCGCCAGAGGATCCCATCATCGCAGCAGCGTGGAGGAGCCCTTTTCTGCGCCCGAGGAGCCCGTTGATGCACCACGCCGGAGGAGTCCATGGTTGCGCAGACCCGGAGGAACCCATTGTGGTGCCAGCAGAGAGGAGCCCTTCATCACTGTGCCAGCTCGGAGGAGCCCTTCATCACTGTGCCAGCTCGGAGGAGCCCTTCATCACTGTGCCAGCTCGGAGGAGCCCTTCATCGCGCCGCCTTGGAGGAGGCCATTGTTGCGCCAAACTGGAGGAGACGTTCACCGCAGTAGCCCGGAGGAGCCGTTCATCGCAGCGCTCCGGAGGAGCCGTTTGCCGTGCTGCCCCATAGGAGCCCATTGTCCCGCCGCTGCAGAGGAGCCCTTCATCGTGCCACCTGGGAGCAGTCTTTCATCGTACGGCGCCGGAGGAGCCCTTCATCACTCTGCCCTGGCGGAGAGCATCGTCGCAGCGCCCCGGAAGCAGGAGCCTTTTGCTGTGACGCGCCTGGGGAGCCCTTCACAGCGGCAGCCCGGAGGAGCCCATTTTCGTGCCAGCCTGGTGGTGTTCTTCATCACAGCGCCCAGGTCTTCTTGGAGGCCTTGATCGTGCCTTGCCGCAGGAGGCCTTGATCGTGCCGTGCTGGAGGAGCCCTTTGTGGCTCTGGCGCGGAAGAGCCCTTTGTGTATTGCCCCTGTATGGATTCTGTGGTGTGGTATTTCTGGTATTGTATTGTATGGGCTTGCATAGGCTATGGTACCATGTTTATTGTCCTTCCGGTAAGTATTGTCTGTATTCTCTTAGTTCAGTTGTATGTAGTTTATGGTATGGTCTTGATTTTCTTGTCTGTCTGGTATGTATGGTCTTGCCTGTATTGTACGGTAGGCGTTGCTTGTGTTGCTTATATTACGTTGTTTATTGATTGCGCCGCCCCGGAGGAGACCCTCATGGTGCTGCGCCGGAGGAGCCCATTGTCACGCCGCTCCAGAGGAGTTCTTCATCACGGTGCCCAGGTCTTCTTGGAGCCCCTCCTCACGCCACGCCTGAGGACCCCATTATCGCCCCTCACAGGAGTAGCGCCTCAACATGTGAGCCTTGAGGTGCCCTTCATCGTGCTGTGCTGTAGGAGCCCCTCACTGCTCCGGCCCGGAGAAGTTCTTCATTGCACCGCCTAGGTCTACTTGGAGCCCTTCTTCACGCCGCCCCGGAGGAGGCCCGCATCGTGCCCCGCCCGAGGACCCCATCATCACAGCTCCCTCGCCTAAAGAGCGTATGGTATTTATTGTACAGAATGCGTTGTGTAGTATTGTGTTACATACACTGTGTTGTCCTGTACGTACTGGAATGTATTTTGTATTGTATTGTAATTTTTAGTACCTGTTCCCTTGCAGTGAGCTGTATGTATTGTATGCGTTGCGTTTTCTTGCTTTGTCTGGTACTTATAACACAGTACTGTAGCTTGTTTTGTCCTGTTTTGTATTGTGTATTGTATGTATTTAATTGTATGTTATTTATTGTAGATAGTGTGTTACATGGTATTTATTGCATGGTGTATTTCATAGTTGGTATTGTAATGTACTTTGTGTTGTATTAGGGTTTGTATTGCATTACGGTTTGTACTGTATGGTTTCGAATGCGTTGTGTGGTATCAATTCTGTTGTACACGTGAGATACTGTGTTCTATTTTTTGTATGTATCGGTTGTGTTGTTTTTTACCGTATGGTACACTACTGTGTTGTATGTACCGTATTGTATGTATTACATGCTATGGGATGTTACTTATTACATTGTATGTATTGCATTGTATGTATTGCAATGCACGTATGGTATATAATTTAGGGTAAGGAATGTATTGTATCAAGTTGCATAAATTGTACTGTTTGTGTTCTATACTGTTGTACCTTGTATGTGTTGTATGTATCGTGTTGTTTAAATATGTTTAGTTAGTGCATGGCATGGAGTTTATTGTACTTTATGTATTGTACTGTATTGTATTCCCTGTGGTGTTCCATACGTGTAGTATGGTATGTGTTGTATTTTGTACTGTTTGTATTGCTATTGTATACTGTATTGTATATAGTGTAACGTATGTTATATATTGAAAATGTGACAGGTATTGAAGGGTAGGGTATTGCATGGTATTGTATGGTATTTTATTGTATGGTATACTATAGTGACGTAAGCTATTGCCTGGTCTTGTCTGGTATGTATTGTCTGTGTTGCTTAGTGTGATATGGTATTGCCTGTGTTGTATTTTTTAAATTGTATTGTATTAATTGTACCGTACCATAGCTTTTTGTGCATTGTGTATTGTATTTTGTATTGCATTAGGTGTTGTATGTATTTTCTTGTATGATACAGTATTTATTAAATGGTCTGTATCGAAGTGTACGCATTGTATCCTAGTATATATACCATCTTGTATGTATTGGAGGCATTGTGTTACCTTTTACTTGTGTTGCTTATATTGCGCTATGTATTGATTGCGCCGCCCTGGAGGAGTCCCTCATCACGCTGTGCCGGACGAGCCTGTCGTCACGCCGCTCAGGAGGAGTTCTTCATCACCGTGCCCAGGTCTTCTTGGAGCCCCTCCTCACGCCACGCCTGAGGACCCCATCATGGCACCAGGCCAGAGGAGCCCCTGATGGTGCGGCCCCGCAGTAGCGTCTGGTATTTACGGTATCGTGTGTATTGTGTAGTATTGTACGTCTTGGATTGGGATTTGTATGGGACTGTATTTTTTTCTACTCTATTTTGTTGCTCTGTGTTGCCTTGTGTTGTCTTGTCTGTGTTTTCTTGCCTGTTCTGGTAATTCTTGTGTTGCATGTGTTGTCTTGTCCCGTAGTCTGGTTTGTATTGTCCTGTAGTTAGTGTTGTACTGTGTTTTTCTTGCACGTTGTATTGTGTATGGTATGTATTTTATTGGCTGTTGTGGTATTTCTTGTACTGTAGATTGTATATGTGTCTTGTGTGTTTATTGTCTTGTCTGTCTTGTATTTTGTTTTTTGGTCTGTTGTGTTGTACCTTATCATCTGTGTTGTAATTATGGTGTTGTTCAAAGAGGTGTAGTGTATGGCGTGCTGTTTACTGTATTTTGTGTATAGTATTGTGTTGTATTGTCTGTGTTGTATTGCACGTGGTGTTCTGTACGCGTTGTGTCTTTGTGTGTGTTTTCTGCTGTACTGTAGGTATTGTACTGGAGGTGTTTTGTATTGTCTTGTATGCTCTGTATTGCACTGTATTGTATGTATCGTCGGTTAGGTATGGTATTTCTTTTTGTCGGGTAGTGTATGTACTGTATGGTATGAAATTTTGCGTGTTGTCTTATGTTGCGTGTGTTGCCTTGTTGTATCGTCCTCATTGTCTATTTGGTATTGCACTGTATTTGGTATTGTAATATATTTTCTGCTGTGTTGTATTGTATGGTATGTAATGCAATGTATTTTGTCCTGTCTTGTGTGTATCTTATTGCAAATCTTGCCACATATTTTGTGGCGTAGTGTCTTTTGCGTGGTGTGTTTTGTACGAGGAGGCCGTTGTGTTGCCGCCCTGGAGGAGCCCGTCATGGTGCCGCGCAGCAGTTAGGCCTTCATTGGTCCGCTGGGGAAGAGCCCGCCGTCGTGCTTCCCCGGAGGGGTGATTCATGGCGTGGCGCAGTTCTTGTGGGAGTCGTTCCTTGCAGCGACCCGGAGGAGGCCCTCACGGCAACTTGATGGTGGGGCCCGTCATCGCGCAGCGCCGGAGGAGCCCTTCATGCGCCGGGCCAGAGGAGGCCATAGTCCGGCAGCCCTGGAGAGGAGGCCATCATCGCGCCGCTGCGGAGGAAGCCTTTGCTGTGGCGGCCTGGCGGAGCCTTTGGCTGCACAGCCCCAGAGGAGCCTTTTGTGGTGCGGCCCCAGCGAGGCCTTTGTCCCAGCGCTCTGGAGCAGCCGTTTGCTGTGCCATGCCGCAGGAGTCCTCCACCGTGTGCCACGCCAGAGAAGGACATTGTCGGGCCGCGGCGTAGGAGCCAGAAATTGCGTCGCCTTGCAAGAGTCCTTCCCGGTGCTGCCGCGGCGGAGCCCTTCACCGCGCTGCCACGGAAGAGGCCTTTGCCGTGCCGGTGGGAAGAAGCCTTTGTATGTGCCACCGCCGAGGCGCCCTTCAGCATGCCACTTTGTAGGGGCCCTTTGTTGTGCCGTGCCGGAGGAGGCCTTCATGACAGTGCCTTGGAGGAGCCCAAGGTGGCGATGCGCTGGAGGAGCCGTTGAATGCGCCCCTGCAGAGGAGCTCTTTGCCGTGCTTTCCTGGGGGGTCCCATCGTTGCGCCGAGCCGGAGGAGCCCTTTGCCGTGCGGCCGCAGAGGATCCCTTTGGCACACTGCTGCAGAGGAGGCCATTGCCGTTCATTTGCATAGGAGCCTTCCGTGTGCCACCGTGGAGGAGCCCCTGTTTGTGCCGCGCTTGAGGAGCCCCTAATGTGTGTGCCCCGGAGGAGCCCTTCTTTAATGCCGCCCTGGAGAGGAGGCCATCGTTGTGGAGCCGTGGAGGAGCCCATTATCGCACGGCCCCAGAGGGGCCCATCGTCGTGCCACCAGGGTGAAGCCCTTCAGCGTGCCGTGCCGCAGGAGCCCTTTACCGTGCTGCGCCAGAGGATCCCATCATCGCAGCAGCGTGGAGGAGCCCTTTTCTGCGCCCGAGGAGCCCGTTGATGCACCACGCCGGAGGAGTCCATGGTTGCGCAGACCCGGAGGAACCCATTGTGGTGCCAGCAGAGAGGAGCCCTTCATCACTGTGCCAGCTCGGAGGAGCCCTTCATCACTGTGCCAGCTCGGAGGAGCCCTTCATCGCGCCGCCTTGGAGGAGGCCATTGTTGCGCCAAACTGGAGGAGACGTTCACCGCAGTAGCCCGGAGGAGCCGTTCATCGCAGCGCTCCGGAGGAGCCGTTTGCCGTGCTGCCCCATAGGAGCCCATTGTCCCGCCGCTGCAGAGGAGCCCTTCATCGTGCCACCTGGGAGCAGTCTTTCATCGTACGGCGCCGGAGGAGCCCTTCATCACTCTGCCCTGGCGGAGAGCATCGTCGCAGCGCCCCGGAAGCAGGAGCCTTTTGCTGTGACGCGCCTGGGGAGCCCTTCACAGCGGCAGCCCGGAGGAGCCCATTTTCGTGCCAGCCTGGTGGTGTTCTTCATCACAGCGCCCAGGTCTTCTTGGAGGCCTTGATCGTGCCTTGCCGCAGGAGGCCTTGATCGTGCCGTGCTGGAGGAGCCCTTTGTGGCTCTGGCGTGGAAGAGCCCTTTGTGTATTGCCCCTGTATGGATTCTGTGGTGTGGTATTTCTGGTATTGTATTGTATGGGCTTGCATAGGCTATGGTACCATGTTTATTGTCCTTCCGGTAAGTATTGTCTGTATTCTCTTAGTTCAGTTGTATGTAGTTTATGGTATGGTCTTGATTTTCTTGTCTGTCTGGTATGTATGGTCTTGCCTGTATTGTACGGTAGGCGTTGCTTGTGTTGCTTATATTACGTTGTTTATTGATTGCGCCGCCCCGGAGGAGACCCTCATGGTGCTGCGCCGGAGGAGCCCATTGTCACGCCGCTCCAGAGGAGTTCTTCATCACGGTGCCCAGGTCTTCTTGGAGCCCCTCCTCACGCCACGCCTGAGGACCCCATTATCGCCCCTCACAGGAGTAGCGCCTCAACATGTGAGCCTTGAGGTGCCCTTCATCGTGCTGTGCTGTAGGAGCCCCTCACTGCTCCGGCCCGGAGAAGTTCTTCATTGCACCGCCTAGGTCTACTTGGAGCCCTTCTTCACGCCGCCCCGGAGGAGGCCCGCATCGTGCCCCGCCCGAGGACCCCATCATCACAGCTCCCTCGCCTAAAGAGCGTATGGTATTTATTGTACAGAATGCGTTGTGTAGTATTGTGTTACATACACTGTGTTGTCCTGTACGTACTGGAATGTATTTTGTATTGTATTGTAATTTTTAGTACCTGTTCCCTTGCAGTGAGCTGTATGTATTGTATGCGTTGCGTTTTCTTGCTTTGTCTGGTACTTATAACACAGTACTGTAGCTTGTTTTGTCCTGTTTTGTATTGTGTATTGTATGTATTTAATTGTATGTTATTTATTGTAGATAGTGTGTTACATGGTATTTATTGCATGGTGTATTTCATAGTTGGTATTGTAATGTACTTTGTGTTGTATTAGGGTTTGTATTGCATTACGGTTTGTACTGTATGGTTTCGAATGCGTTGTGTGGTATCAATTCTGTTGTACACGTGAGATACTGTGTTCTATTTTTTGTATGTATCGGTTGTGTTGTTTTTTACCGTATGGTACACTACTGTGTTGTATGTACCGTATTGTATGTATTACATGCTATGGGATGTTACTTATTACATTGTATGTATTGCATTGTATGTATTGCAATGCACGTATGGTATATAATTTAGGGTAAGGAATGTATTGTATCAAGTTGCATAAATTGTACTGTTTGTGTTCTATACTGTTGTACCTTGTATGTGTTGTATGTATCGTGTTGTTTAAATATGTTTAGTTAGTGCATGGCATGGAGTTTATTGTACTTTATGTATTGTACTGTATTGTATTCCCTGTGGTGTTCCATACGTGTAGTATGGTATGTGTTGTATTTTGTACTGTTTGTATTGCTATTGTATACTGTATTGTATATAGTGTAACGTATGTTATATATTGAAAATGTGACAGGTATTGAAGGGTAGGGTATTGCATGGTATTGTATGGTATTTTATTGTATGGTATACTATAGTGACGTAAGCTATTGCCTGGTCTTGTCTGGTATGTATTGTCTGTGTTGCTTAGTGTGATATGGTATTGCCTGTGTTGTATTTTTTAAATTGTATTGTATTAATTGTACCGTACCATAGCTTTTTGTGCATTGTGTATTGTATTTTGTATTGCATTAGGTGTTGTATGTATTTTCTTGTATGATACAGTATTTATTAAATGGTCTGTATCGAAGTGTACGCATTGTATCCTAGTATATATACCATCTTGTATGTATTGGAGGCATTGTGTTACCTTTTACTTGTGTTGCTTATATTGCGCTATGTATTGATTGCGCCGCCCTGGAGGAGTCCCTCATCACGCTGTGCCGGACGAGCCTGTCGTCACGCCGCTCAGGAGGAGTTCTTCATCACCGTGCCCAGGTCTTCTTGGAGCCCCTCCTCACGCCACGCCTGAGGACCCCATCATGGCACCAGGCCAGAGGAGCCCCTGATGGTGCGGCCCCGCAGTAGCGTCTGGTATTTACGGTATCGTGTGTATTGTGTAGTATTGTACGTCTTGGATTGGGATTTGTATGGGACTGTATTTTTTTCTACTCTATTTTGTTGCTCTGTGTTGCCTTGTGTTGTCTTGTCTGTGTTTTCTTGCCTGTTCTGGTAATTCTTGTGTTGCATGTGTTGTCTTGTCCCGTAGTCTGGTTTGTATTGTCCTGTAGTTAGTGTTGTACTGTGTTTTTCTTGCACGTTGTATTGTGTATGGTATGTATTTTATTGGCTGTTGTGGTATTTCTTGTACTGTAGATTGTATATGTGTCTTGTGTGTTTATTGTCTTGTCTGTCTTGTATTTTGTTTTTTGGTCTGTTGTGTTGTACCTTATCATCTGTGTTGTAATTATGGTGTTGTTCAAAGAGGTGTAGTGTATGGCGTGCTGTTTACTGTATTTTGTGTATAGTATTGTGTTGTATTGTCTGTGTTGTATTGCACGTGGTGTTCTGTACGCGTTGTGTCTTTGTGTGTGTTTTCTGCTGTACTGTAGGTATTGTACTGGAGGTGTTTTGTATTGTCTTGTATGCTCTGTATTGCACTGTATTGTATGTATCGTCGGTTAGGTATGGTATTTCTTTTTGTCGGGTAGTGTATGTACTGTATGGTATGAAATTTTGCGTGTTGTCTTATGTTGCGTGTGTTGCCTTGTTGTATCGTCCTCATTGTCTATTTGGTATTGCACTGTATTTGGTATTGTAATATATTTTCTGCTGTGTTGTATTGTATGGTATGTAATGCAATGTATTTTGTCCTGTCTTGTGTGTATCTTATTGCAAATCTTGCCACATATTTTGTGGCGTAGTGTCTTTTGCGTGGTGTGTTTTGTACGAGGAGGCCGTTGTGTTGCCGCCCTGGAGGAGCCCGTCATGGTGCCGCGCAGCAGTTAGGCCTTCATTGGTCCGCTGGGGAAGAGCCCGCCGTCGTGCTTCCCCGGAGGGGTGATTCATGGCGTGGCGCAGTTCTTGTGGGAGTCGTTCCTTGCAGCGACCCGGAGGAGGCCCTCACGGCAACTTGATGGTGGGGCCCGTCATCGCGCAGCGCCGGAGGAGCCCTTCATGCGCCGGGCCAGAGGAGGCCATAGTCCGGCAGCCCTGGAGAGGAGGCCATCATCGCGCCGCTGCGGAGGAAGCCTTTGCTGTGGCGGCCTGGCGGAGCCTTTGGCTGCACAGCCCCAGAGGAGCCTTTTGTGGTGCGGCCCCAGCGAGGCCTTTGTCCCAGCGCTCTGGAGCAGCCGTTTGCTGTGCCATGCCGCAGGAGTCCTCCACCGTGTGCCACGCCAGAGAAGGACATTGTCGGGCCGCGGCGTAGGAGCCAGAAATTGCGTCGCCTTGCAAGAGTCCTTCCCGGTGCTGCCGCGGCGGAGCCCTTCACCGCGCTGCCACGGAAGAGGCCTTTGCCGTGCCGGTGGGAAGAAGCCTTTGTATGTGCCACCGCCGAGGCGCCCTTCAGCATGCCACTTTGTAGGGGCCCTTTGTTGTGCCGTGCCGGAGGAGGCCTTCATGACAGTGCCTTGGAGGAGCCCAAGGTGGCGATGCGCTGGAGGAGCCGTTGAATGCGCCCCTGCAGAGGAGCTCTTTGCCGTGCTTTCCTGGGGGGTCCCATCGTTGCGCCGAGCCGGAGGAGCCCTTTGCCGTGCGGCCGCAGAGGATCCCTTTGGCACACTGCTGCAGAGGAGGCCATTGCCGTTCATTTGCATAGGAGCCTTCCGTGTGCCACCGTGGAGGAGCCCCTGTTTGTGCCGCGCTTGAGGAGCCCCTAATGTGTGTGCCCCGGAGGAGCCCTTCTTTAATGCCGCCCTGGAGAGGAGGCCATCGTTGTGGAGCCGTGGAGGAGCCCATTATCGCACGGCCCCAGAGGGGCCCATCGTCGTGCCACCAGGGTGAAGCCCTTCAGCGTGCCGTGCCGCAGGAGCCCTTTACCGTGCTGCGCCAGAGGATCCCATCATCGCAGCGGCGTGGAGGAGCCCTTTTCTGCGCCCGAGGAGCCTGTTGATGCACCACGCCGGAGGAGTCCATGGTTGCGCAGACCCGGAGGAACCCATTGTGGTGCCAGCAGAGAGGAGCCCTTCATCACTGTGCCAGCTCGGAGGAGCCCTTCATCGCGCCGCCTTGGAGGAGGCCATTGTTGCGCCAAGCTGGAGGAGACATTCACCGCAGTAGCCCGGAGGAGCCGTTCATCGCAGCGCTCCGGAGGAGCCGTTTGCCGTGCTGCCCCATAGGAGCCCATTGTCCCGCCGCTGCAGAGGAGCCCTTCGTCGTGCCACCTGGGAGCAGTCTTTCATCGTACGGCGCCGGAGGAGCCCTTCATCACTCTGCCCTGGCGGAGAGCATCGTCGCAGCGCCCCGGAAGCAGGAGCCTTTTGCTGTGACGCGCCTGGGGAGCCCTTCACAGTGGCAGCCCGGAGGAGCCCATTTTCGTGCCAGCCTGGTGGTGTTCTTCATCACAGCGCCCAGGTCTTCTTGGAGGCCTTGATCGTGCCTTGCCGCAGGAGGCCTTGATCGTGCCGTGCTGGAGGAGCCCTTTGTGGCTCTGGCGCGGAAGAGCCCTTTGTGTATTGCCCCTGTATGGATTCTGTGGTGTGGTATTTCTGGTATTGTATTGTATGGGCTTGCATAGGCTATGGTACCATGTTTATTGTCCTTCCGGTAAGTATTGTCTGTATTCTCTTAGTTCAGTTGTATGTAGTTTATGGTATGGTCTTGATTTTCTTGTCTGTCTGGTACGTATGGTCTTGCCTGTATTGTACGGTAGGCGTTGCTTGTGTTGCTTATATTACGTTGTTTATTGATTGCGCCGCCCTGGAGGAGACCCTCATGGTGCTGCGCCGGAGGAGCCCATTGTCACGCCGCTCCAGAGGAGTTCTTCATCACGGTGCCCAGGTCTTCTTGGAGCCCCTCCTCACGCCACGCCTGAGGACCCCATTATCGCCCCTCACAGGAGTAGCGCCTCAACATGTGAGCCTTGAGGTGCCCTTCATCGTGCTGTGCTGTAGGAGCCCCTCACTGCTCCGGCCCGGAGAAGTTCTTCATTGCACCGCCTAGGTCTACTTGGAGCCCTTCTTCACGCCGCCCCGGAGGAGGCCCGCATCGTGCCCCGCCCGAGGACCCCATCATCACAGCTCCCTCGCCTAAAGAGCGTATGGTATTTATTGTACAGAATGCGTTGTGTAGTATTGTGTTACATACACTGTGTTGTCCTGTACGTACTGGAATGTATTTTGTATTGTATTGTAATTTTTAGTACCTGTTCCCTTGCAGTGAGCTGTATGTATTGTATGCGTTGCGTTTTCTTGCTTTGTCTGGTACTTATAACACAGTACTGTAGCTTGTTTTGTCCTGTTTTGTATTGTGTATTGTATGTATTTAATTGTATGTTATTTATTGTAGATAGTGTGTTACATGGTATTTATTGCATGGTGTATTTCATAGTTGGTATTGTAATGTACTTTGTGTTGTATTAGGGTTTGTATTGCATTACGGTTTGTACTGTATGGTTTCGAATGCGTTGTGTGGTATCAATTCTGTTGTACACGTGAGATACTGTGTTCTATTTTTTGTATGTATCGGTTGTGTTGTTTTTTACCGTATGGTACACTACTGTGTTGTATGTACCGTATTGTATGTATTACATGCTATGGGATGTTACTTATTACATTGTATGTATTGCATTGTATGTATTGCAATGCACGTATGGTATATAATTTAGGGTAAGGAATGTATTGTATCAAGTTGCATAAATTGTACTGTTTGTGTTCTATACTGTTGTACCTTGTATGTGTTGTATGTATCGTGTTGTTTAAATATGTTTAGTTAGTGCATGGCATGGAGTTTATTGTACTTTATGTATTGTACTGTATTGTATTCCCTGTGGTGTTCCATACGTGTAGTATGGTATGTGTTGTATTTTGTACTGTTTGTATTGCTATTGTATACTGTATTGTATATAGTGTAACGTATGTTATATATTGAAAATGTGACAGGTATTGAAGGGTAGGGTATTGCATGGTATTGTATGGTATTTTATTGTATGGTATACTATAGTGACGTAAGCTATTGCCTGGTCTTGTCTGGTATGTATTGTCTGTGTTGCTTAGTGTGATATGGTATTGCCTGTGTTGTATTTTTTAAATTGTATTGTATTAATTGTACCGTACCATAGCTTTTTGTGCATTGTGTATTGTATTTTGTATTGCATTAGGTGTTGTATGTATTTTCTTGTATGATACAGTATTTATTAAATGGTCTGTATCGAAGTGTACGCATTGTATCCTAGTATATATACCATCTTGTATGTATTGGAGGCATTGTGTTACCTTTTACTTGTGTTGCTTATATTGCGCTATGTATTGATTGCGCCGCCCTGGAGGAGTCCCTCATCACGCTGTGCCGGACGAGCCTGTCGTCACGCCGCTCAGGAGGAGTTCTTCATCACCGTGCCCAGGTCTTCTTGGAGCCCCTCCTCACGCCACGCCTGAGGACCCCATCATGGCACCAGGCCAGAGGAGCCCCTGATGGTGCGGCCCCGCAGTAGCGTCTGGTATTTACGGTATCGTGTGTATTGTGTAGTATTGTACGTCTTGGATTGGGATTTGTATGGGACTGTATTTTTTTCTACTCTATTTTGTTGCTCTGTGTTGCCTTGTGTTGTCTTGTCTGTGTTTTCTTGCCTGTTCTGGTAATTCTTGTGTTGCATGTGTTGTCTTGTCCCGTAGTCTGGTTTGTATTGTCCTGTAGTTAGTGTTGTACTGTGTTTTTCTTGCACGTTGTATTGTGTATGGTATGTATTTTATTGGCTGTTGTGGTATTTCTTGTACTGTAGATTGTATATGTGTCTTGTGTGTTTATTGTCTTGTCTGTCTTGTATTTTGTTTTTTGGTCTGTTGTGTTGTACCTTATCATCTGTGTTGTAATTATGGTGTTGTTCAAAGAGGTGTAGTGTATGGCGTGCTGTTTACTGTATTTTGTGTATAGTATTGTGTTGTATTGTCTGTGTTGTATTGCACGTGGTGTTCTGTACGCGTTGTGTCTTTGTGTGTGTTTTCTGCTGTACTGTAGGTATTGTACTGGAGGTGTTTTGTATTGTCTTGTATGCTCTGTATTGCACTGTATTGTATGTATCGTCGGTTAGGTATGGTATTTCTTTTTGTCGGGTAGTGTATGTACTGTATGGTATGAAATTTTGCGTGTTGTCTTATGTTGCGTGTGTTGCCTTGTTGTATCGTCCTCATTGTCTATTTGGTATTGCACTGTATTTGGTATTGTAATATATTTTCTGCTGTGTTGTATTGTATGGTATGTAATGCAATGTATTTTGTCCTGTCTTGTGTGTATCTTATTGCAAATCTTGCCACATATTTTGTGGCGTAGTGTCTTTTGCGTGGTGTGTTTTGTACGAGGAGGCCGTTGTGTTGCCGCCCTGGAGGAGCCCGTCATGGTGCCGCGCAGCAGTTAGGCCTTCATTGGTCCGCTGGGGAAGAGCCCGCCGTCGTGCTTCCCCGGAGGGGTGATTCATGGCGTGGCGCAGTTCTTGTGGGAGTCGTTCCTTGCAGCGACCCGGAGGAGGCCCTCACGGCAACTTGATGGTGGGGCCCGTCATCGCGCAGCGCCGGAGGAGCCCTTCATGCGCCGGGCCAGAGGAGGCCATAGTCCGGCAGCCCTGGAGAGGAGGCCATCATCGCGCCGCTGCGGAGGAAGCCTTTGCTGTGGCGGCCTGGCGGAGCCTTTGGCTGCACAGCCCCAGAGGAGCCTTTTGTGGTGCGGCCCCAGCGAGGCCTTTGTCCCAGCGCTCTGGAGCAGCCGTTTGCTGTGCCATGCCGCAGGAGTCCTCCACCGTGTGCCACGCCAGAGAAGGACATTGTCGGGCCGCGGCGTAGGAGCCAGAAATTGCGTCGCCTTGCAAGAGTCCTTCCCGGTGCTGCCGCGGCGGAGCCCTTCACCGCGCTGCCACGGAAGAGGCCTTTGCCGTGCCGGTGGGAAGAAGCCTTTGTATGTGCCACCGCCGAGGCGCCCTTCAGCATGCCACTTTGTAGGGGCCCTTTGTTGTGCCGTGCCGGAGGAGGCCTTCATGACAGTGCCTTGGAGGAGCCCAAGGTGGCGATGCGCTGGAGGAGCCGTTGAATGCGCCCCTGCAGAGGAGCTCTTTGCCGTGCTTTCCTGGGGGGTCCCATCGTTGCGCCGAGCCGGAGGAGCCCTTTGCCGTGCGGCCGCAGAGGATCCCTTTGGCACACTGCTGCAGAGGAGGCCATTGCCGTTCATTTGCATAGGAGCCTTCCGTGTGCCACCGTGGAGGAGCCCCTGTTTGTGCCGCGCTTGAGGAGCCCCTAATGTGTGTGCCCCGGAGGAGCCCTTCTTTAATGCCGCCCTGGAGAGGAGGCCATCGTTGTGGAGCCGTGGAGGAGCCCATTATCGCACGGCCCCAGAGGGGCCCATCGTCGTGCCACCAGGGTGAAGCCCTTCAGCGTGCCGTGCCGCAGGAGCCCTTTACCGTGCTGCGCCAGAGGATCCCATCATCGCAGCGGCGTGGAGGAGCCCTTTTCTGCGCCCGAGGAGCCTGTTGATGCACCACGCCGGAGGAGTCCATGGTTGCGCAGACCCGGAGGAACCCATTGTGGTGCCAGCAGAGAGGAGCCCTTCATCACTGTGCCAGCTCGGAGGAGCCCTTCATCGCGCCGCCTTGGAGGAGGCCATTGTTGCGCCAAGCTGGAGGAGACATTCACCGCAGTAGCCCGGAGGAGCCGTTCATCGCAGCGCTCCGGAGGAGCCGTTTGCCGTGCTGCCCCATAGGAGCCCATTGTCCCGCCGCTGCAGAGGAGCCCTTCGTCGTGCCACCTGGGAGCAGTCTTTCATCGTACGGCGCCGGAGGAGCCCTTCATCACTCTGCCCTGGCGGAGAGCATCGTCGCAGCGCCCCGGAAGCAGGAGCCTTTTGCTGTGACGCGCCTGGGGAGCCCTTCACAGTGGCAGCCCGGAGGAGCCCATTTTCGTGCCAGCCTGGTGGTGTTCTTCATCACAGCGCCCAGGTCTTCTTGGAGGCCTTGATCGTGCCTTGCCGCAGGAGGCCTTGATCGTGCCGTGCTGGAGGAGCCCTTTGTGGCTCTGGCGCGGAAGAGCCCTTTGTGTATTGCCCCTGTATGGATTCTGTGGTGTGGTATTTCTGGTATTGTATTGTATGGGCTTGCATAGGCTATGGTACCATGTTTATTGTCCTTCCGGTAAGTATTGTCTGTATTCTCTTAGTTCAGTTGTATGTAGTTTATGGTATGGTCTTGATTTTCTTGTCTGTCTGGTACGTATGGTCTTGCCTGTATTGTACGGTAGGCGTTGCTTGTGTTGCTTATATTACGTTGTTTATTGATTGCGCCGCCCCGGAGGAGACCCTCATGGTGCTGCGCCGGAGGAGCCCATTGTCACGCCGCTCCAGAGGAGTTCTTCATCACGGTGCCCAGGTCTTCTTGGAGCCCCTCCTCACGCCACGCCTGAGGACCCCATTATCGCCCCTCACAGGAGTAGCGCCTCAACATGTGAGCCTTGAGGTGCCCTTCATCGTGCTGTGCTGTAGGAGCCCCTCACTGCTCCGGCCCGGAGAAGTTCTTCATTGCACCGCCTAGGTCTACTTGGAGCCCTTCTTCACGCCGCCCCGGAGGAGGCCCGCATCGTGCCCCGCCCGAGGACCCCATCATCACAGCTCCCTCGCCTAAAGAGCGTATGGTATTTATTGTACAGAATGCGTTGTGTAGTATTGTGTTACATACACTGTGTTGTCCTGTACGTACTGGAATGTATTTTGTATTGTATTGTAATTTTTAGTACCTGTTCCCTTGCAGTGAGCTGTATGTATTGTATGCGTTGCGTTTTCTTGCTTTGTCTGGTACTTATAACACAGTACTGTAGCTTGTTTTGTCCTGTTTTGTATTGTGTATTGTATGTATTTAATTGTATGTTATTTATTGTAGATAGTGTGTTACATGGTATTTATTGCATGGTGTATTTCATAGTTGGTATTGTAATGTACTTTGTGTTGTATTAGGGTTTGTATTGCATTACGGTTTGTACTGTATGGTTTCGAATGCGTTGTGTGGTATCAATTCTGTTGTACACGTGAGATACTGTGTTCTATTTTTTGTATGTATCGGTTGTGTTGTTTTTTACCGTATGGTACACTACTGTGTTGTATGTACCGTATTGTATGTATTACATGCTATGGGATGTTACTTATTACATTGTATGTATTGCATTGTATGTATTGCAATGCACGTATGGTATATAATTTAGGGTAAGGAATGTATTGTATCAAGTTGCATAAATTGTACTGTTTGTGTTCTATACTGTTGTACCTTGTATGTGTTGTATGTATCGTGTTGTTTAAATATGTTTAGTTAGTGCATGGCATGGAGTTTATTGTACTTTATGTATTGTACTGTATTGTATTCCCTGTGGTGTTCCATACGTGTAGTATGGTATGTGTTGTATTTTGTACTGTTTGTATTGCTATTGTATACTGTATTGTATATAGTGTAACGTATGTTATATATTGAAAATGTGACAGGTATTGAAGGGTAGGGTATTGCATGGTATTGTATGGTATTTTATTGTATGGTATACTATAGTGACGTAAGCTATTGCCTGGTCTTGTCTGGTATGTATTGTCTGTGTTGCTTAGTGTGATATGGTATTGCCTGTGTTGTATTTTTTAAATTGTATTGTATTAATTGTACCGTACCATAGCTTTTTGTGCATTGTGTATTGTATTTTGTATTGCATTAGGTGTTGTATGTATTTTCTTGTATGATACAGTATTTATTAAATGGTCTGTATCGAAGTGTACGCATTGTATCCTAGTATATATACCATCTTGTATGTATTGGAGGCATTGTGTTACCTTTTACTTGTGTTGCTTATATTGCGCTATGTATTGATTGCGCCGCCCTGGAGGAGTCCCTCATCACGCTGTGCCGGACGAGCCTGTCGTCACGCCGCTCAGGAGGAGTTCTTCATCACCGTGCCCAGGTCTTCTTGGAGCCCCTCCTCACGCCACGCCTGAGGACCCCATCATGGCACCAGGCCAGAGGAGCCCCTGATGGTGCGGCCCCGCAGTAGCGTCTGGTATTTACGGTATCGTGTGTATTGTGTAGTATTGTACGTCTTGGATTGGGATTTGTATGGGACTGTATTTTTTTCTACTCTATTTTGTTGCTCTGTGTTGCCTTGTGTTGTCTTGTCTGTGTTTTCTTGCCTGTTCTGGTAATTCTTGTGTTGCATGTGTTGTCTTGTCCCGTAGTCTGGTTTGTATTGTCCTGTAGTTAGTGTTGTACTGTGTTTTTCTTGCACGTTGTATTGTGTATGGTATGTATTTTATTGGCTGTTGTGGTATTTCTTGTACTGTAGATTGTATATGTGTCTTGTGTGTTTATTGTCTTGTCTGTCTTGTATTTTGTTTTTTGGTCTGTTGTGTTGTACCTTATCATCTGTGTTGTAATTATGGTGTTGTTCAAAGAGGTGTAGTGTATGGCGTGCTGTTTACTGTATTTTGTGTATAGTATTGTGTTGTATTGTCTGTGTTGTATTGCACGTGGTGTTCTGTACGCGTTGTGTCTTTGTGTGTGTTTTCTGCTGTACTGTAGGTATTGTACTGGAGGTGTTTTGTATTGTCTTGTATGCTCTGTATTGCACTGTATTGTATGTATCGTCGGTTAGGTATGGTATTTCTTTTTGTCGGGTAGTGTATGTACTGTATGGTATGAAATTTTGCGTGTTGTCTTATGTTGCGTGTGTTGCCTTGTTGTATCGTCCTCATTGTCTATTTGGTATTGCACTGTATTTGGTATTGTAATATATTTTCTGCTGTGTTGTATTGTATGGTATGTAATGCAATGTATTTTGTCCTGTCTTGTGTGTATCTTATTGCAAATCTTGCCACATATTTTGTGGCGTAGTGTCTTTTGCGTGGTGTGTTTTGTACGAGGAGGCCGTTGTGTTGCCGCCCTGGAGGAGCCCGTCATGGTGCCGCGCAGCAGTTAGGCCTTCATTGGTCCGCTGGGGAAGAGCCCGCCGTCGTGCTTCCCCGGAGGGGTGATTCATGGCGTGGCGCAGTTCTTGTGGGAGTCGTTCCTTGCAGCGACCCGGAGGAGGCCCTCACGGCAACTTGATGGTGGGGCCCGTCATCGCGCAGCGCCGGAGGAGCCCTTCATGCGCCGGGCCAGAGGAGGCCATAGTCCGGCAGCCCTGGAGAGGAGGCCATCATCGCGCCGCTGCGGAGGAAGCCTTTGCTGTGGCGGCCTGGCGGAGCCTTTGGCTGCACAGCCCCAGAGGAGCCTTTTGTGGTGCGGCCCCAGCGAGGCCTTTGTCCCAGCGCTCTGGAGCAGCCGTTTGCTGTGCCATGCCGCAGGAGTCCTCCACCGTGTGCCACGCCAGAGAAGGACATTGTCGGGCCGCGGCGTAGGAGCCAGAAATTGCGTCGCCTTGCAAGAGTCCTTCCCGGTGCTGCCGCGGCGGAGCCCTTCACCGCGCTGCCACGGAAGAGGCCTTTGCCGTGCCGGTGGGAAGAAGCCTTTGTATGTGCCACCGCCGAGGCGCCCTTCAGCATGCCACTTTGTAGGGGCCCTTTGTTGTGCCGTGCCGGAGGAGGCCTTCATGACAGTGCCTTGGAGGAGCCCAAGGTGGCGATGCGCTGGAGGAGCCGTTGAATGCGCCCCTGCAGAGGAGCTCTTTGCCGTGCTTTCCTGGGGGGTCCCATCGTTGCGCCGAGCCGGAGGAGCCCTTTGCCGTGCGGCCGCAGAGGATCCCTTTGGCACACTGCTGCAGAGGAGGCCATTGCCGTTCATTTGCATAGGAGCCTTCCGTGTGCCACCGTGGAGGAGCCCCTGTTTGTGCCGCGCTTGAGGAGCCCCTAATGTGTGTGCCCCGGAGGAGCCCTTCTTTAATGCCGCCCTGGAGAGGAGGCCATCGTTGTGGAGCCGTGGAGGAGCCCATTATCGCACGGCCCCAGAGGGGCCCATCGTCGTGCCACCAGGGTGAAGCCCTTCAGCGTGCCGTGCCGCAGGAGCCCTTTACCGTGCTGCGCCAGAGGATCCCATCATCGCAGCGGCGTGGAGGAGCCCTTTTCTGCGCCCGAGGAGCCTGTTGATGCACCACGCCGGAGGAGTCCATGGTTGCGCAGACCCGGAGGAACCCATTGTGGTGCCAGCAGAGAGGAGCCCTTCATCACTGTGCCAGCTCGGAGGAGCCCTTCATCGCGCCGCCTTGGAGGAGGCCATTGTTGCGCCAAGCTGGAGGAGACATTCACCGCAGTAGCCCGGAGGAGCCGTTCATCGCAGCGCTCCGGAGGAGCCGTTTGCCGTGCTGCCCCATAGGAGCCCATTGTCCCGCCGCTGCAGAGGAGCCCTTCGTCGTGCCACCTGGGAGCAGTCTTTCATCGTACGGCGCCGGAGGAGCCCTTCATCACTCTGCCCTGGCGGAGAGCATCGTCGCAGCGCCCCGGAAGCAGGAGCCTTTTGCTGTGACGCGCCTGGGGAGCCCTTCACAGTGGCAGCCCGGAGGAGCCCATTTTCGTGCCAGCCTGGTGGTGTTCTTCATCACAGCGCCCAGGTCTTCTTGGAGGCCTTGATCGTGCCTTGCCGCAGGAGGCCTTGATCGTGCCGTGCTGGAGGAGCCCTTTGTGGCTCTGGCGCGGAAGAGCCCTTTGTGTATTGCCCCTGTATGGATTCTGTGGTGTGGTATTTCTGGTATTGTATTGTATGGGCTTGCATAGGCTATGGTACCATGTTTATTGTCCTTCCGGTAAGTATTGTCTGTATTCTCTTAGTTCAGTTGTATGTAGTTTATGGTATGGTCTTGATTTTCTTGTCTGTCTGGTACGTATGGTCTTGCCTGTATTGTACGGTAGGCGTTGCTTGTGTTGCTTATATTACGTTGTTTATTGATTGCGCCGCCCTGGAGGAGACCCTCATGGTGCTGCGCCGGAGGAGCCCATTGTCACGCCGCTCCAGAGGAGTTCTTCATCACGGTGCCCAGGTCTTCTTGGAGCCCCTCCTCACGCCACGCCTGAGGACCCCATTATCGCCCCTCACAGGAGTAGCGCCTCAACATGTGAGCCTTGAGGTGCCCTTCATCGTGCTGTGCTGTAGGAGCCCCTCACTGCTCCGGCCCGGAGAAGTTCTTCATTGCACCGCCTAGGTCTACTTGGAGCCCTTCTTCACGCCGCCCCGGAGGAGGCCCGCATCGTGCCCCGCCCGAGGACCCCATCATCACAGCTCCCTCGCCTAAAGAGCGTATGGTATTTATTGTACAGAATGCGTTGTGTAGTATTGTGTTACATACACTGTGTTGTCCTGTACGTACTGGAATGTATTTTGTATTGTATTGTAATTTTTAGTACCTGTTCCCTTGCAGTGAGCTGTATGTATTGTATGCGTTGCGTTTTCTTGCTTTGTCTGGTACTTATAACACAGTACTGTAGCTTGTTTTGTCCTGTTTTGTATTGTGTATTGTATGTATTTAATTGTATGTTATTTATTGTAGATAGTGTGTTACATGGTATTTATTGCATGGTGTATTTCATAGTTGGTATTGTAATGTACTTTGTGTTGTATTAGGGTTTGTATTGCATTACGGTTTGTACTGTATGGTTTCGAATGCGTTGTGTGGTATCAATTCTGTTGTACACGTGAGATACTGTGTTCTATTTTTTGTATGTATCGGTTGTGTTGTTTTTTACCGTATGGTACACTACTGTGTTGTATGTACCGTATTGTATGTATTACATGCTATGGGATGTTACTTATTACATTGTATGTATTGCATTGTATGTATTGCAATGCACGTATGGTATATAATTTAGGGTAAGGAATGTATTGTATCAAGTTGCATAAATTGTACTGTTTGTGTTCTATACTGTTGTACCTTGTATGTGTTGTATGTATCGTGTTGTTTAAATATGTTTAGTTAGTGCATGGCATGGAGTTTATTGTACTTTATGTATTGTACTGTATTGTATTCCCTGTGGTGTTCCATACGTGTAGTATGGTATGTGTTGTATTTTGTACTGTTTGTATTGCTATTGTATACTGTATTGTATATAGTGTAACGTATGTTATATATTGAAAATGTGACAGGTATTGAAGGGTAGGGTATTGCATGGTATTGTATGGTATTTTATTGTATGGTATACTATAGTGACGTAAGCTATTGCCTGGTCTTGTCTGGTATGTATTGTCTGTGTTGCTTAGTGTGATATGGTATTGCCTGTGTTGTATTTTTTAAATTGTATTGTATTAATTGTACCGTACCATAGCTTTTTGTGCATTGTGTATTGTATTTTGTATTGCATTAGGTGTTGTATGTATTTTCTTGTATGATACAGTATTTATTAAATGGTCTGTATCGAAGTGTACGCATTGTATCCTAGTATATATACCATCTTGTATGTATTGGAGGCATTGTGTTACCTTTTACTTGTGTTGCTTATATTGCGCTATGTATTGATTGCGCCGCCCTGGAGGAGTCCCTCATCACGCTGTGCCGGACGAGCCTGTCGTCACGCCGCTCAGGAGGAGTTCTTCATCACCGTGCCCAGGTCTTCTTGGAGCCCCTCCTCACGCCACGCCTGAGGACCCCATCATGGCACCAGGCCAGAGGAGCCCCTGATGGTGCGGCCCCGCAGTAGCGTCTGGTATTTACGGTATCGTGTGTATTGTGTAGTATTGTACGTCTTGGATTGGGATTTGTATGGGACTGTATTTTTTTCTACTCTATTTTGTTGCTCTGTGTTGCCTTGTGTTGTCTTGTCTGTGTTTTCTTGCCTGTTCTGGTAATTCTTGTGTTGCATGTGTTGTCTTGTCCCGTAGTCTGGTTTGTATTGTCCTGTAGTTAGTGTTGTACTGTGTTTTTCTTGCACGTTGTATTGTGTATGGTATGTATTTTATTGGCTGTTGTGGTATTTCTTGTACTGTAGATTGTATATGTGTCTTGTGTGTTTATTGTCTTGTCTGTCTTGTATTTTGTTTTTTGGTCTGTTGTGTTGTACCTTATCATCTGTGTTGTAATTATGGTGTTGTTCAAAGAGGTGTAGTGTATGGCGTGCTGTTTACTGTATTTTGTGTATAGTATTGTGTTGTATTGTCTGTGTTGTATTGCACGTGGTGTTCTGTACGCGTTGTGTCTTTGTGTGTGTTTTCTGCTGTACTGTAGGTATTGTACTGGAGGTGTTTTGTATTGTCTTGTATGCTCTGTATTGCACTGTATTGTATGTATCGTCGGTTAGGTATGGTATTTCTTTTTGTCGGGTAGTGTATGTACTGTATGGTATGAAAGTTTGCGTGTTGTCTTATGTTGCGTGTGTTGCCTTGTTGTATCGTCCTCATTGTCTATTTGGTATTGCACTGTATTTGGTATTGTAATATATTTTCTGCTGTGTTGTATTGTATGGTATGTAATGCAATGTATTTTGTCCTGTCTTGTGTGTATCTTATTGCAAATCTTGCCACATATTTTGTGGCGTAGTGTCTTTTGCGTGGTGTGTTTTGTACGAGGAGGCCGTTGTGTTGCCGCCCTGGAGGAGCCCGTCATGGTGCCGCGCAGCAGTTAGGCCTTCATTGGTCCGCTGGGGAAGAGCCCGCCGTCGTGCTTCCCCGGAGGGGTGATTCATGGCGTGGCGCAGTTCTTGTGGGAGTCGTTCCTTGCAGCGACCCGGAGGAGGCCCTCACGGCAACTTGATGGTGGGGCCCGTCATCGCGCAGCGCCGGAGGAGCCCTTCATGCGCCGGGCCAGAGGAGGCCATAGTCCGGCAGCCCTGGAGAGGAGGCCATCATCGCGCCGCTGCGGAGGAAGCCTTTGCTGTGGCGGCCTGGCGGAGCCTTTGGCTGCACAGCCCCAGAGGAGCCTTTTGTGGTGCGGCCCCAGCGAGGCCTTTGTCCCAGCGCTCTGGAGCAGCCGTTTGCTGTGCCATGCCGCAGGAGTCCTCCACCGTGTGCCACGCCAGAGAAGGACATTGTCGGGCCGCGGCGTAGGAGCCAGAAATTGCGTCGCCTTGCAAGAGTCCTTCCCGGTGCTGCCGCGGCGGAGCCCTTCACCGCGCTGCCACGGAAGAGGCCTTTGCCGTGCCGGTGGGAAGAAGCCTTTGTATGTGCCACCGCCGAGGCGCCCTTCAGCATGCCACTTTGTAGGGGCCCTTTGTTGTGCCGTGCCGGAGGAGGCCTTCATGACAGTGCCTTGGAGGAGCCCAAGGTGGCGATGCGCTGGAGGAGCCGTTGAATGCGCCCCTGCAGAGGAGCTCTTTGCCGTGCTTTCCTGGGGGGTCCCATCGTTGCGCCGAGCCGGAGGAGCCCTTTGCCGTGCGGCCGCAGAGGATCCCTTTGGCACACTGCTGCAGAGGAGGCCATTGCCGTTCATTTGCATAGGAGCCTTCCGTGTGCCACCGTGGAGGAGCCCCTGTTTGTGCCGCGCTTGAGGAGCCCCTAATGTGTGTGCCCCGGAGGAGCCCTTCTTTAACGCCGCCCTGGAGAGGAGGCCATCGTTGTGGAGCCGTGGAGGAGCCCATTATCGCACGGCCCCAGAGGGGCCCATCGTCGTGCCACCAGGGTGAAGCCCTTCAGCGTGCCGTGCCGCAGGAGCCCTTTACCGTGCTGCGCCAGAGGATCCCATCATCGCAGCGGCGTGGAGGAGCCCTTTTCTGCGCCCGAGGAGCCTGTTGATGCACCACGCCGGAGGAGTCCATGGTTGCGCAGACCCGGAGGAACCCATTGTGGTGCCAGCAGAGAGGAGCCCTTCATCACTGTGCCAGCTCGGAGGAGCGCTTCATCGCGCCGCCTTGGAGGAGGCCATTGTTGCGCCAAGCTGGAGGAGACATTCACCGCAGTAGCCCGGAGGAGCCGTTCATCGCAGCGCTCCGGAGGAGCCGTTTGCCGTGCTGCCCCATAGGAGCCCATTGTCCCGCCGCTGCAGAGGAGCCCTTCGTCGTGCCACCTGGGAGCAGTCTTTCATCGTACGGCGCCGGAGGAGCCCTTCATCACTCTGCCCTGGCGGAGAGCATCGTCGCAGCGCCCCGGAAGCAGGAGCCTTTTGCTGTGACGCGCCTGGGGAGCCCTTCACAGTGGCAGCCTGGAGGAGCCCATTTTCGTGCCAGCCTGGTGGTGTTCTTCATCACAGCGCCCAGGTCTTCTTGGAGGCCTTGATCGTGCCTTGCCGCAGGAGGCCTTGATCGTGCCGTGCTGGAGGAGCCCTTTGTGGCTCTGGCGCGGAAGAGCCCTTTGTGTATTGCCCCTGTATGGATTCTGTGGTGTGGTATTTCTGGTATTGTATTGTATGGGCTTGCATAGGCTATGGTACCATGTTTATTGTCCTTCCGGTAAGTATTGTCTGTATTCTCTTAGTTCAGTTGTATGTAGTTTATGGTATGGTCTTGATTTTCTTGTCTGTCTGGTACGTATGGTCTTGCCTGTATTGTACGGTAGGCGTTGCTTGTGTTGCTTATATTACGTTGTTTATTGATTGCGCCGCCCTGGAGGAGACCCTCATGGTGCTGCGCCGGAGGAGCCCATTGTCACGCCGCTCCAGAGGAGTTCTTCATCACGGTGCCCAGGTCTTCTTGGAGCCCCTCCTCACGCCACGCCTGAGGACCCCATTATCGCCCCTCACAGGAGTAGCGCCTCAACATGTGAGCCTTGAGGTGCCCTTCATCGTGCTGTGCTGTAGGAGCCCCTCACTGCTCCGGCCCGGAGAAGTTCTTCATTGCACCGCCTAGGTCTACTTGGAGCCCTTCTTCACGCCGCCCCGGAGGAGGCCCGCATCGTGCCCCGCCCGAGGACCCCATCATCACAGCTCCCTCGCCTAAAGAGCGTATGGTATTTATTGTACAGAATGCGTTGTGTAGTATTGTGTTACATACACTGTGTTGTCCTGTACGTACTGGAATGTATTTTGTATTGTATTGTAATTTTTAGTACCTGTTCCCTTGCAGTGAGCTGTATGTATTGTATGCGTTGCGTTTTCTTGCTTTGTCTGGTACTTATAACACAGTACTGTAGCTTGTTTTGTCCTGTTTTGTATTGTGTATTGTATGTATTTAATTGTATGTTATTTATTGTAGATAGTGTGTTACATGGTATTTATTGCATGGTGTATTTCATAGTTGGTATTGTAATGTACTTTGTGTTGTATTAGGGTTTGTATTGCATTACGGTTTGTACTGTATGGTTTCGAATGCGTTGTGTGGTATCAATTCTGTTGTACACGTGAGATACTGTGTTCTATTTTTTGTATGTATCGGTTGTGTTGTTTTTTACCGTATGGTACACTACTGTGTTGTATGTACCGTATTGTATGTATTACATGCTATGGGATGTTACTTATTACATTGTATGTATTGCATTGTATGTATTGCAGTGCACGTATGGTATATAATTTAGGGTAAGGAATGTATTGTATCAAGTTGCATAAATTGTACTGTTTGTGTTCTATACTGTTGTACCTTGTATGTGTTGTATGTATCGTGTTGTTTAAATATATTTAGTTAGTGCATGGCATGGAGTTTATTGTACTTTATGTATTGTACTGTATTGTATTCCCTGTGGTGTTCCATACGTGTAGTATGGTATGTGTTGTATTTTGTACTGTTTGTATTGCTATTGTATACTGTATTGTATATAGTGTAACGTATGTTATATATTGAAAATGTGACAGGTATTGAAGGGTAGGGTATTGCATGGTATTGTATGGTATTTTATTGTATGGTATACTATAGTGACGTAAGCTATTGCCTGGTCTTGTCTGGTATGTATTGTCTGTGTTGCTTAGTGTGATATGGTATTGCCTGTGTTGTATTTTTTAAATTGTATTGTATTAATTGTACCGTACCATAGCTTTTTGTGCATTGTGTATTGTATTTTGTATTGCATTAGGTGTTGTATGTATTTTCTTGTATGATACAGTATTTATTAAATGGTCTGTATCGAAGTGTACGCATTGTATCCTAGTATATATACCATCTTGTATGTATTGGAGGCATTGTGTTACCTTTTACTTGTGTTGCTTATATTGCGCTATGTATTGATTGCGCCTCCCTGGAGGAGTCCCTCATCACGCTGTGCCGGACGAGCCTGTCGTCATGCCGCTCAGGAGGAGTTCTTCATCACCGTGCCCAGGTCTTCTTGGAGCCCCTCCTCACGCCACGCCTGAGGACCCCATCATGGCACCAGGTCAGAGGAGCCCCTGATGGTGCGGCCCCGCAGTAGCGTCTGGTATTTACGGTATCGTGTGTATTGTGTAGTATTGTACGTCTTGGATTGGGATTTGTATGGGACTGTATTTTTTTCTACTCTATTTTGTTGCTCTGTGTTGCCTTGTGTTGTCTTGTCTGTGTTTTCTTGCCTGTTCTGGTAATTCTTGTGTTGCATGTGTTGTCTTGTCCCGTAGTCTGGTTTGTATTGTCCTGTAGTTAGTGTTGTGCTGTGTTTTTCTTGCGCGTTGTATTGTGTATGGTATGTATTTTATTGGCTGTTGTGGTATTTCTTGTACTGTAGATTGTATATGTGTCTTGTGTGTTTATTGTCTTGTCTGTCTTGTATTTTGTTTTTTGGTCTGTTGTGTTGTACCTTATCATCTGTGTTGTAATTATGGTGTTGTTCAAAGAGGTGTAGTGTATGGCGTGCTGTTTACTGTATTTTGTGTATAGTATTGTGTTGTATTGTCTGTGTTGTATTGCACGTGGTGTTCTGTACGCGTTGTGTCTTTGTGTGTGTTTTCTGCTGTACTGTAGGTATTGTACTGGAGGTGTTTTGTATTGTCTTGTATGCTCTGTATTGCACTGTATTGTATGTATCGTCGGTTAGGTATGGTATTTCTTTTTGTCGGGTAGTGTATGTACTGTATGGTATGAAAGTTTGCGTGTTGTCTTATGTTGCGTGTGTTGCCTTGTTGTATCGTCCTCATTGTCTATTTGGTATTGCACTGTATTTGGTATTGTAATATATTTTCTGCTGTGTTGTATTGTATGGTATGTAATGCAATGTATTTTGTCCTGTCTTGTGTGTATCTTATTGCAAATCTTGCCACATATTTTGTGGCGTAGTGTCTTTTGCGTGGTGTGTTTTGTACGAGGAGGCCGTTGTGTTGCCGCCCTGGAGGAGCCCGTCATGGTGCCGCGCAGCAGTTAGGCCTTCATTGGTCCGCTGGGGAAGAGCCCGCCGTCGTGCTTCCCCGGAGGGGTGATTCATGGCGTGGCGCAGTTCTTGTGGGAGTCGTTCCTTGCAGCGACCCGGAGGAGGCCCTCACGGCAACTTGATGGTGGGGCCCGTCATCGCGCAGCGCCGGAGGAGCCCTTCATGCGCCGGGCCAGAGGAGGCCATAGTCCGGCAGCCCTGGAGAGGAGGCCATCATCGCGCCGCTGCGGAGGAAGCCTTTGCTGTGGCGGCCTGGCGGAGCCTTTGGCTGCACAGCCCCAGAGGAGCCTTTTGTGGTGCGGCCCCAGCGAGGCCTTTGTCCCAGCGCTCTGGAGCAGCCGTTTGCTGTGCCATGCCGCAGGAGTCCTCCACCGTGTGCCACGCCAGAGAAGGACATTGTCGGGCCGCGGCGTAGGAGCCAGAAATTGCGTCGCCTTGCAAGAGTCCTTCCCGGTGCTGCCGCGGCGGAGCCCTTCACCGCGCTGCCACGGAAGAGGCCTTTGCCGTGCCGGTGGGAAGAAGCCTTTGTATGTGCCACCGCCGAGGCGCCCTTCAGCATGCCACTTTGTAGGGGCCCTTTGTTGTGCCGTGCCGGAGGAGGCCTTCATGACAGTGCCTTGGAGGAGCCCAAGGTGGCGATGCGCTGGAGGAGCCGTTGAATGCGCCCCTGCAGAGGAGCTCTTTGCCGTGCTTTCCTGGGGGGTCCCATCGTTGCGCCGAGCCGGAGGAGCCCTTTGCCGTGCGGCCGCAGAGGATCCCATTGGCACACTGCTGCAGAGGAGGCCATTGCCGTTCATTTGCATAGGAGCCTTCCGTGTGCCACCGTGGAGGAGCCCCTGTTTGTGCCGCGCTTGAGGAGCCCCTAATGTGTGTGCCCCGGAGGAGCCCTTCTTTAATGCCGCCCTGGAGAGGAGGCCATCGTTGTGGAGCCGTGGAGGAGCCCATTATCGCACGGCCCCAGAGGGGCCCATCGTCGTGCCACCAGGGTGAAGCCCTTCAGCGTGCCGTGCCGCAGGAGCCCTTTACCGTGCTGCGCCAGAGGATCCCATCATCGCAGCGGCGTGGAGGAGCCCTTTTCTGCGCCCGAGGAGCCCGTTGATGCACCACGCCGGAGGAGTCCATGGTTGCGCAGACCCGGAGGAACCCATTGTGGTGCCAGCAGAGAGGAGCCCTTCATCACTGTGCCAGCTCGGAGGAGCCCTTCATCGCGCCGCCTTGGAGGAGGCCATTGTTGCGCCAAGCTGGAGGAGACATTCACCGCAGTAGCCCAGAGGAGCCGTTCATCGCAGCGCTCCGGAGGAGCCGTTTGCCGTGCTGCCCCATAGGAGCCCATTGTCCCGCCGCTGCAGAGGAGCCCTTCGTCGTGCCACCTGGGAGGAGTCTTTCATCGTACGGCGCCGGAGGAGCCCTTCATCACTCTGCCCTGGCGGAGAGCATCGTCGCAGCGCCCCGGAAGCAGGAGCCTTTTGCTGTGACGCGCCTGGGGAGCCCTTCACAGCGGCAGCCCGGAGGAGCCCATTTTCGTGCCAGCCTGGTGGTGTTCTTCATCACAGCGCCCAGGTCTTCTTGGAGGCCTTGATCGTGCCTTGCCGCAGGAGGCCTTGATCGTGCCGTGCTGGAGGAGCCCTTTGTGGCTCTGGCGCGGAAGAGCCCTTTGTGTATTGCCCCTGTATGGATTCTGTGGTGTGGTATTTCTGGTATTGTATTGTATGGGCTTGCATAGGCTATGGTACCATGTTTATTGTCCTTCCGGTAAGTATTGTCTGTATTCTCTTAGTTCAGTTGTATGTAGTTTATGGTATGGTCTTGATTTTCTTGTCTGTCTGGTACGTATGGTCTTGCCTGTATTGTACGGTAGGCGTTGCTTGTGTTGCTTATATTACGTTGTTTATTGATTGCGCCGCCCCGGAGGAGACCCTCATGGTGCTGCGCCGGAGGAGCCCATTGTCACGCCGCTCCAGAGGAGTTCTTCATCACGGTGCCCAGGTCTTCTTGGAGCCCCTCCTCACGCCACGCCTGAGGACCCCATTATCGCCCCTCACAGGAGTAGCGCCTCAACATGTGAGCCTTGAGGTGCCCTTCATCGTGCTGTGCTGTAGGAGCCCCTCACTGCTCCGGCCCGGAGAAGTTCTTCATTGCACCGCCTAGGTCTACTTGGAGCCCTTCTTCACGCCGCCCCGGAGGAGGCCCGCATCGTGCCCCGCCCGAGGACCCCATCATCACAGCTCCCTCGCCTAAAGAGCGTATGGTATTTATTGTACAGAATGCGTTGTGTAGTATTGTGTTACATACACTGTGTTGTCCTGTACGTACTGGAATGTATTTTGTATTGTATTGTAATTTTTAGTACCTGTTCCCTTGCAGTGAGCTGTATGTATTGTATGCGTTGCGTTTTCTTGCTTTGTCTGGTACTTATAACACAGTACTGTAGCTTGTTTTGTCCTGTTTTGTATTGTGTATTGTATGTATTTAATTGTATGTTATTTATTGTAGATAGTGTGTTACATGGTATTTATTGCATGGTGTATTTCATAGTTGGTATTGTAATGTACTTTGTGTTGTATTAGGGTTTGTATTGCATTACGGTTTGTACTGTATGGTTTCGAATGCGTTGTGTGGTATCAATTCTGTTGTACACGTGAGATACTGTGTTCTATTTTTTGTATGTATCGGTTGTGTTGTTTTTTACCGTATGGTACACTACTGTGTTGTATGTACCGTATTGTATGTATTACATGCTATGGGATGTTACTTATTACATTGTATGTATTGCATTGTATGTATTGCAATGCACGTATGGTATATAATTTAGGGTAAGGAATGTATTGTATCAAGTTGCATAAATTGTACTGTTTGTGTTCTATACTGTTGTACCTTGTATGTGTTGTATGTATCGTGTTGTTTAAATATGTTTAGTTAGTGCATGGCATGGAGTTTATTGTACTTTATGTATTGTACTGTATTGTATTCCCTGTGGTGTTCCATACGTGTAGTATGGTATGTGTTGTATTTTGTACTGTTTGTATTGCTATTGTATACTGTATTGTATATAGTGTAACGTATGTTATATATTGAAAATGTGACAGGTATTGAAGGGTAGGGTATTGCATGGTATTGTATGGTATTTTATTGTATGGTATACTATAGTGACGTAAGCTATTGCCTGGTCTTGTCTGGTATGTATTGTCTGTGTTGCTTAGTGTGATATGGTATTGCCTGTGTTGTATTTTTTAAATTGTATTGTATTAATTGTACCGTACCATAGCTTTTTGTGCATTGTGTATTGTATTTTGTATTGCATTAGGTGTTGTATGTATTTTCTTGTATGATACAGTATTTATTAAATGGTCTGTATCGAAGTGTACGCATTGTATCCTAGTATATATACCATCTTGTATGTATTGGAGGCATTGTGTTACCTTTTACTTGTGTTGCTTATATTGCGCTATGTATTGATTGCGCCTCCCTGGAGGAGTCCCTCATCACGCTGTGCCGGACGAGCCTGTCGTCACGCCGCTCAGGAGGAGTTCTTCATCACCGTGCCCAGGTCTTCTTGGAGCCCCTCCTCACGCCACGCCTGAGGACCCCATCATGGCACCAGGCCAGAGGAGCCCCTGATGGTGCGGCCCCGCAGTAGCGTCTGGTATTTACGGTATTGTGTGTATTGTGTAGTATTGTACGTCTTGGATTGGGATTTGTATGGGACTGTATTTTTTTCTACTCTATTTTGTTGCTCTGTGTTGCCTTGTGTTGTCTTGTCTGTGTTTTCTTGCCTGTTCTGGTAATTCTTGTGTTGCATGTGTTGTCTTGTCCCGTAGTCTGGTTTGTATTGTCCTGTAGTTAGTGTTGTGCTGTGTTTTTTCTTGCGCGTTGTATTGTGTATGGTATGTATTTTATTGGCTGTTGTGGTATTTCTTGTACTGTAGATTGTATATGTGTCTTGTGTGTTTATTGTCTTGTCTGTCTTGTATTTTGTTTTTTGGTCTGTTGTGTTGTACCTTATCATCTGTGTTGTAATTATGGTGTTGTTCAAAGAGGTGTAGTGTATGGCGTGCTGTTTACTGTATTTTGTGTATAGTATTGTGTTGTATTGTCTGTGTTGTATTGCACGTGGTGTTCTGTACGCGTTGTGTCTTTGTGTGTGTTTTCTGCTGTACTGTAGGTATTGTACTGGAGGTGTTTTGTATTGTCTTGTATGCTCTGTATTGCACTGTATTGTATGTATCGTCGGTTAGGTATGGTATTTCTTTTTGTCGGGTAGTGTATGTACTGTATGGTATGAAAGTTTGCGTGTTGTCTTATGTTGCGTGTGTTGCCTTGTTGTATCGTCCTCATTGTCTATTTGGTATTGCACTGTATTTGGTATTGTAATATATTTTCTGCTGTGTTGTATTGTATGGTATGTAATGCAATGTATTTTGTCCTGTCTTGTGTGTATCTTATTGCAGTCCCACTCTGGAGGAGGCCTTTGTCATAGCGTTCCAGAGGAGTACTTCACCGTGACAGCCCAGAGGAGCCCTTTGGTGCGCCGCTCTGGAGTGTAGGCCATCATTGTGGAGACGTGGAGGAGCCCATCATCGCGCCAACCTAATTTCAAGAGGAGCGACCTTAGCCCAAGGTTTTTGGGGCAATGAAGTCTGTTACAGGGGACAGCGAGGACAAGTCACTGCTTTGCGTGCTGGACCCTTTTTTATGAAAGCAATGCAGCTCATTGTGTATTTTTGCCCTCCACTATTGGGAAAACGGGAGAAGGTGGTTTTGAGGCTGATGTCAAGAGGAAGGCCCTGAGCGCCAATTTTGAGGGGCAATTAAAGCTCTTACAGGGGGACAGCGAGGAGAAGGCACAGCTTTGCATGTTGGCCCCTTTGCTTTGGAAGCAATGGCTGGTCGTCGAGTACTTTTTCCCCCGACCATTGTCGAAGTAGCAGAAGGTGTTTTTGAGGCTGAAGTCGAGGAAGGCCCTGAGCCCAAAAGTGTTTGGGCAATGAAAGCTTTTGCAGGTGTCAGTGAGGACAAGGCAGAGCTTTGCGTGCTGGCCCCTTTGATTTGGAAGCATTGGCTGGTCGTTGAGTATTTTTGCCCCTACCTTTCGGTAAAATGGCATAAGGTGGTTTTGAGGCAGAAGTGAAGAGGAAAGCCCTGATCTCCAGGGTCTATGGGGTAATGGAAGCTGTTGCAGGGGACAGTGGAGACAAGGCATAGGTTTTCGTGCTGTCCCCTTTGGTGTGGAAGCAACGGCTGGTCGTTGAGTATTTTTGACCCTGACCATTGAAAAAATGTCCCAAGGTCGTTTTGAGGCTTAAGTCAGGGGAGAGACTCTGAGCCGGAATGTTTGTGGGGTAATGAAAGGTATTGCAGGGGAGAGCGAAGACCAGGCAGAGCTTCCTGTGCTGGCCCCTTTGGTGTGGAAGCAATGGCTGGTTTTGGGTATTGTTGCCCTCGACAACTGGAAAATGTCCCATGGTTTTTTTGGGGATGAAGTAAGGAGAAGGACCCTGAGCCCGAAGGTTTGTGGGGCAATGAAAGCTGTTGCAGGGGACAGAGAGGACAAGGCAGAGCTATTGGTGTTGGCGTCTTTGGTTTGGAAGCAATGGCAGGCCGTTGAGTATTTTTGCCCCTCACCATTGGGAAAATGGCCCAATTTGGTTTTGAGGCTGAAGTCAGGGGAGAGACTCTGAGCCGGAAGGTTTGTGGGGTAATGAAAGGGATTGCAGGGGAGAGCGAAGACCAGGCAGAGCTTCCTGTGCTGGCCCCTTTGGTGTGGAAGCAATGGCTGGTTTTGGGTATTGTTGCTCTCGACAATTGGAAAATGTCCCATGTTTTTTTTGGGGATGAAGTAAGGAGAAGGACCCCGAGCCCGAAGGTTTGTGGGGCAAAGAAAGCTATTGCAGGGGACAGCAAGGACAAGGCAGAGCTTCGCGTGCTGGCTCTTTTAGTGTGGAAGCAATAGCTGGTCGTTGAGTCTTTGTGCCCGTGAGTATTTTCTAAATGGCAGAAGGTGGTTTTGAGGCAGAAGTCAAGAGGAAGGCCTAGAGCCCCAAGGTTTGTGGGGCAATGTAAGCGGTTGAAGGGGATAGCGACAAGAAGGCACAGCTTTGCGCACTGATTTCTTTTGTGTGGAAGCAATGCCTGGTCGTTGAGTATTTTTTTTCACTGACCATTATCAAAATATCACAAGATGGTTTTGAGGCTGAAGGCAAGAGGAAACCCATGAGGTCCAAGGTTTGTGGGGCAATGAATGGTGTCGCAGGGGATAGCGAGGGAAGACACAGCTTTGCGCGCTGGTCCCTTTCGATGGAAGCAATGGCTGGTCGTTGAGCATTTTTGTCCCCCGACCATTGTCAAAATGGCAGAAGGTGTTTTGAGGAAGAAGTTAAGGGGAATGCCCTGAGCCCCAAGGTTTGTGGGGCAATGAAAGCTGTTGCAGGGGACTGTGAGGACAAGGCACAGCATTGCGTGCAAGCCAATTTGGTGTGGAAGCAATGGCTGGTCATTGAGTATTTTTGCCCCCGACCATTGTCAAAATAGCAGAAGGTGGTTTTGAGGTAGAAATTAAGGGGAAGGCCTAGAGCTCCAATGTGTATGGGGCAATGTTGCAGGGGACAGCGAGGAAAAGGCACAGCTTTGCGAGCTTGTTGCTTTGGTTTGGAAGCAATGGCTGTCGTTGACTAATTTTGCCCCCGGCCATTAGGAAAATGGCAGAAGGTGGTTTTGAGGCAGAAATTAAGGGGAAGGCCTAGAGCTCCAATGTTTATGGGGCAATGTTGCAGGGGACAGCGAGGACAAGGCACAGCTTTGTGCGCTTGTTAATTTGGTTTGGAAGCAATGGCTGGTCGTTGGGTAATTTTGCCCCCGACCACTGGGAAAATGGCAGAAGATGGTTTTGAGACAGAAGTTAAGGGGAAGACCTAGAGCCCCAAGGTTTGTGGGCAATGAAAGCTGTTGCAGGGGACAGCGAGGCCAAGGCAGAGCTTTGCGTGCAAGCCTCTTTGGTGTGGAAGCAATATCTGGTCCTTGAGTAATTTTGCCTCCGAACATTGGGAAAATGGCAGAAGGTGGTTTTGGAGCTGAAGTCAAGAGGAAAACCATGAGCTCCAAGGTTTGTGGGGCAATGAAATCTGTTGCAGGGGACAGCGAGGACAAGGCACAGCTTTGCGTGCTGATCCCTTTGGTGTGGAAGTAATGGCTGGTCGTTGAGTAATTTTGCCTCTGACATTGTCAAAATGGCAGAAGGTGGTTTTGAGGCAGAAGTCAAGAGGAATGCGCTGATCCCCATGCTTTGTGGGGCAATGGAAGCTGTTGCAAGGTACAGCGAGTATAAGGCACAGTTTTGCTTGCTGGCCCCTCTGGTGCGGAAGCAATGGCTGGTCGTTGAGTAATTTTGCCCCCAGCCACTGGGAAAATGGCAGAAGATGGTTTTGAGACAGAAGTTAAGGGGAAGGCCTAGAGCGCCAAGGTTTGTGGGGCAATGAAAGCTGTTGCAGGGGACAGCGAGGACAAGGCACAGCTTTGTACGCTGGTCCCTTTGGTGTGGAAGCAATGGCTGGTTGTTGAGCATTTTTGCCCCCGACCATTGTCAAAATGGCAGAAGGTGGTTTTGAGGCTGAAGTCAAGAGTAAGGCCCAGAGGCCCAAGGTTTGTGGGGCAATGAAAGCTGTTGCAGGGGACAGCGAGGAGAAGGCACAGCTTTGCGCGCTAGTTCCTTTGCTGTGGAAGCAATGGCTGGTTGTTGAGCATTTTTGTCCCTGACCATTGGGAAAGTGGCAGAAGGTGGTTTTGAGGCTGCTATCAAGACGAAGGCCCGGAGCCCCAAAGTTTTAACGGCAATCCAAGCTGTTGCAGGTGACAGCGAGGACAAGGCACAGCTTTTCTTGCTGGCGCCTTTCGTGTGTAAGCAATGCCTGGTCATTGAGTATTTTTGCCCCCGACCACTGTCACAATGGCACAAGTTGGTTTTGAGGCTGAAGTCAAGAGGAAGACTCTGAACCCTAAGAATAGTGGGGCAATAAAAGCTATTGCAGGGGATTGCGAGGAGAAGGCCCAGCATTGCGTGCTCGCCCCTTTGGTGTTGAAGCAATGACTGGTTGTTGAGCATTTTTGTCCCCTGACCATTATCGAAATGGCAGAAGGTGGTTTTGAGGCAGAAGTCAAGAGGAAGGTCCTGAGCCCCAACGTTTGTGGGGCAAAGAAATCTGTTGCAGGGGACAGCGAATAGAAGGCACAGCATTGCGTGCTGGCCCCTTTGGTGTGGAAGGAATGGCTGTTCGTTGAGCATTTTTGTCCCCTGTCCATTGCGAAAATGGCAGAAGGTGGTTTTCAGGCTGAAGTCAAGAGGAAGTTCCTGATCCCCAGAGTTTGTGGGGCAATGAAAGCTGTTGCAGGGGACAGGGAGGAGAAGGCACAGCTTTGCGCGCTGGTTCCTTTGTTGTGTAAGCTATGGCTGGTCATTGAGCATTTTTGCCCCCGACCATTGTCAAAATGGCACAAGGTTGTTTTGAGGCAGAAGTTAAGGGGAATGCCCTGAGCCCCAAGGTTTGTGGGGTGTCGTGGTTTAGGCCAAATCCACCACTGGGCACCCAAGGGACCCCAGACGGGACCGACAGATGCTCCCCTCTACCCCTCTACAAAGAGAGAGGCAGAGGAGGAAGAAGAGACTGACGAGTTTAGAAGAAACTAAACTACTTTAATGAAATATTAGTAATAAAATAAAATGAAATAATGAAAAATTGATACAAAACCATATCAAGCTCCCGAGATGACAATCACGTCACCGGATGGCACTGGGGCAGTCCCAGGCTGGACTCAGTGACGGACGGGAACTGGATTCCGGATCTGGATTCAGGATCGGGATCACAGGCAGACAGAGTCCTCCTCAGACGTCGGCCATTGAAGGAAGAGCCCGTGACCCTTTGATCCCTCAGCTTTTATACTGAGCATGAGGCAGATGGGATGGAATACCTTGTTGGTCGGTTTTGGGTCACCTGTCCTGTCCGCTTCTCCCTGCAGGTGGGACCCCACTATGCTTTTCCGCTTCCGACCCTCCAACGTGGCAAATAACAAAGTTCGTTGGCCTTGAGTGTTATAACAATAAGTATAAACAAGAGCTTCTCTGCATACCATGTCTGGGCATCAGCTCTAAACAATTGGGCTTATCACTCTGAGAGAGGGAACATTGTCTGCACAATATGCAGCTAATTTCAGTTGTTAGAAGAGGACCAGCTAAGAAGCGAAGTTACTAAATAAATTGGTTCCGGTTTACCTCAAACCAGGACATGGGGCAATGAAAGCTGTTGCAGGGGAGAGCGAGAACAAGGCAGAGCTTTGCGTGCTGGCCCCTTTGGTGTGTAAGCAACGGCTGGTTGTTGAGTATTTTTGCCCCCGACCATTGTCAAAATGGCTGAAGGTCGTTTTGAGCCTGAAGTCAAGAGGAAGGCCCAGAGGCCCAAGGTTTGTGGGGCAATGGAAGCTGTTGCAGGGTATAGCAAGGAGAAGGCACAGCTTTGCGCGCTGGTTCCTTTGGTGGTGAAGCAATAGCTGGTCGTTGAGTATTTTTGCCCCCGACCGTTGGGAAAATGGCCCATGTTGGTTTTGAGGCTGAAGTCAAGAGGAAGGCCCTGAGCCCCAAGGTTTTAACGGCAATCCAAGCTGTTGCAGGGGATAGCAAGGACAAGGCACAGCTTTTCTTGCTGGCCCTTTTGCTGTGGAAGCAATGGCTGGTCGTTGAGCATTTTTGCCCCCGAGCTTTGGGAAAATGGCATAAGGTGGTTTTGAGGCTGAAGTCAAGAGGAAGGCCCTGAGCCCCAAGGTTTTTGGGGAAAGAAAGATGTGTCACCGGACAGAGAGGACAAGGCACAGCTTTGTACGCTGGTCCCTTTGGTGTGGAAGCAATGGCTGGTTGTTGAGCATTTTTGCCCCTGACCATTGTCAAAATGGCAGAAGGTGGTTTTGAGGCTGAAGTCAAGAGGAAGGCCCTGAGCCCCAAGGTTTGTGGGGCAATGAAAGCTGTTGCAGGGGACAGCAAGGAGAAGGCCCAGCATTGTGTGCTGGCCACTTTAGTGTGGAAGCAACGGCTGGTCGTTGAGTATTTTTTTCCCCCGACCATTGTCAAATTGCAGAAGGTGGTTTTGAGGCTAAAGTCAAGAAGAAGGCCCTGAGCGCCAATATTTGTGGGGCAATGAAAGCTGTTGCAGGGGACAGCGAGGAGAAGGTGCAGCATTGTGTGCTGGCCCCTTTGGTATTGAAGCAATGGCTGGTCGTTGAGCATTTTTGCCTCTGACCATTGGGAATGTGGCAGATGGGTTTTGAGGCTGATGTCAAGAGGAAGACCCTGAGCCCTAAGAGTGGTGGGCAATCCAAGCTGTTGCATTGGACAGCGAGGAGAAGGCCCAGCATTGCGTGCTGGCCCCTTTGGTGTGGAAGCAATAGCTGGTCGTTGAGTATTCTTGCCCCTGACCAGTGTCAAAATGGCACCAGGTTGTTTTGAGGCTGAAGTCAAGAGGAAGGGCCTGAGCCCCAAGGTTTGCGGGGCAATAAAAGGTGTTGCAGGGGACAGCGAGGACAAGGCACAGCTTCGCGCGCTAGTTCGTTTGGTGTGTAAGCAATGGCTGGTCGTTGAGCATTTTTGCCCCTGACCATTGGGAAAGTGGCAGAAGGTGGTTTTGAGGCTGAAGTCAAGAGGAAGGCCTAGGGCCCCAAAGTTTTAACGGCAATGAAAGCTGTTGCAGAGGACAGAGAGGACAAAGCACAGCTTTTCTTGCTGGCCCCTTTGGTGTGGAAGTAATGGCTGGTCGTTGAGCATTTTTGCCCCCGACCACTATCAAAATGGCATAAGGTGGTTTTGAGGCTGAAGTCAAGAGGAAGACCCTGAGCCCTAAGAGTGGTGGGGCAATGAAAGCTGTTGCAGGGGACAGCGAGGAGAAGGAATAGCATTGCGTGCTGGTCCCTTTGGTGTGGAAGCAATGGCTGCTCGTTGAGCATTTTTGTCCCCCAACCATTGGGAAAATGGCAGAAGGTGGTTTTGAGGCTGAAGTTAAGGGGAACACCCTGAGCCCCAAGGTTTGTGTGGCAATGAAAACTGTTGCTGTGGACAGCGAGGACAAGGCAGAGGTCTGTGTGCTGGCCGCTTTGGTGTGGAAGCAGTGGCTGTTTTTTGAGTATTTTTGGCCCCGGAATTTTCAAAATGTCAGAAGGTGGTTTTGAAGCTCAAGTCAAGGGGAAGACGCTGAGCCCCAATCTTGTGGGGTAATGAAAAAGGTTGCAGGGGACAGCGAGGACAAGGCACAGCTTTGGTTGATATCCCCTTTGGTGTAGAAACAATGGCTGGTCGTTGAGTGTTTTTGCCGCTGACCATTGGGAAAATGGAAGAAGGTGGTTTTGAGGCAGAAGTCAAGAGGAAGGCCCTGAGCCCCAAGGTTTGTGGGGCAATGAATGTTGTTGCTTGTGGCAGCGAGGACAAGGCAGACCTTTCTGTGCTGGCCCCTTTGGTGTGGAAGCAATGGTGGTCGTTGACCATTTTTGCCCCCGATATATGGGAAAATGGCCATGTTGGTTTTGAGGCTGAAGTCAAGAGGAAGGCCCTGATCCCCAAGCTTTGTGGGCAATCAAAGATATTCCAGAGCACAGCGACGACAAGGCATAGTTTTGGTTGATGTCCCATTTTGTGTGGAAGCAATGGCTGGTCGTTGAGTATTTTTGCCCCCGACCATTGTCAAAACGGCACAACTTGGTTTTGAGGCTGCAGTCAAGACGAAGGCTGTGAACCCCGAGGTTTGTGGGGTAATGAAAGCTGTTGCAGGGGACAGCGAGGACAAGGCATAGCTTTGGTTGGTGTCAACTTTGGTGTGGAAGCAATGGCTGGTCGTTGAGTATTTTTGCCCCCGACCAGAGTCAAAACGGCACAACTTGGTTTTAGGCTGAAGTCAAGAGGAAGGCCCTGATCACCAAGGTTTGGGTGGAATGAAAGCCGTTGCATGTGACAGAGAGGACAATGCACAGCTTTCCATGCTGTCCATTTTGGTGTGGAAACAATTGCTTATCGTTGAGCATTTTTGCTCCCGAAAATTTGGAAAATGGCAGAAGGTTGTTTTGCGGCTGAAGTCAAGAGGAAGGCCCTGAGCCCCAAGGTTTGTGGGGCAATGAAAGCTGTGTCACGGGACAGCGAGGACACGGGACAGCGAGGACAAGTCACAGCTTTGGTTGATGTCCCCTTTGGTGTGGAAGCAATGGCTGGTCGTTGAGTATTTTTGCCCCCGACCATTGTCAAAACGGCAGAAGGTTGTTTTCAGGCTGAAGTCAAGAGGAAGGCCCTGATCCACAAGGTTTGTGTGGCAATGAAAGCTGCTGCAGGGGACAGCATGGAAAAGGAATGGCTTTGCGTGCTGGCCCCTTTGGTGTGGAAGCAATGGCTGGTCGTTGAGTGTTTTTGCCCCCGACCATTGGGAAAATTGTAGAAGGTGGTTTTGAGTCTGAAGACTAAAAAAGGCCCTGATCCACAAGGTTTTTACGGCAATCCAAGATGTTATAGAGTACAGCGATGACAAGGCCAAAGTGTGTGGGGCGTTTGAAGGGGTTCCAGGAGGCAGTGAGGACCAGCATCACTTTTCCCTGCTGGCACCTTTGCTGTGTGAGGAGGAGCTGGACGTTTGCCTTTTTTGCTCTGGAGGCTGCCGAGAGTGAAAAAAGATGCTTTTGAGGGTAGAGTCTGCAGGAAAGCAGAGAGGGTCAAATTGTATGGGGCATTTGAACGGGTTCCAGGAGGCAGTGAGGACCAGCATCACTTTTCCCCACTGGCACCTTTGCTGTGTGAGGAAGAGCTGGACATTTGCCTTTTTTGCTCCGGAGGCTGCCGAGAGTGAAACAACGTGGTTTTGAGGCTAGAGTCTACAGGAAAGCAGAGAGGGCAAAAGCGTGTGGGGCATTTGAAAGGGTTCCAGGAGGCAGTGACGACCAGCACTACCTTTCCCTCCCATGGCACCTTTGTTGTGGGAGCAGTAGCTGGACGTTTGGCTTTTTTGCTCCGGAGGCTGCCGAGAGTAAAAAAAGGTTGTTTTGAATGCAGACTCGGAAGGAAAGCAGAGAGGGCGCAAGCGTGCTGGGTATTATAAAGGGTTCCAGGAGGCAGTGAGGACCAGCATCACTTTTCCCCGCTGGCAGCTTTGCTGTGGGAGGAGGATCAGGAAGTTTGCCTTTTTTGCTTTGGAGGCTGCCGAGAGTGAAAAAATTTGGTTTTGAGGCTAGATTCCGCAGGAAAGCAGAGCGTGCACAAGTGTGTGGGACATTTGAAAGGGATCCAGGACGCAGTGAGGACCAGCATCACTTTTCCCTGCTGGCAGCTTTGCTGTGGGAGCAGGAGCTGGACGTTTGTCTTTTTTGCTCCAAAGTCTGCCGAGAGTGTATAAATTTTGTTTGGAGGCTAGAGTCGGCAGGAAAGGAGGGAGGGCCAAAGCGTGTGGGGCATTTGAAGGGGTTACATGAGGCAGTGAGGACCAGCATCACTTCTCCGATCTGGCACCTTTGCTGTGGGAGCATGAGCTAGACTTTTGCCTTCTTTGATCTGGAAACTTCCTAGAGTGAAATGTGGATTGGGGCTAGAGTCCGCAGGAAAGCAAAGATGGCCAAAGCATGTGGGGCATTTGAAGGGGTTCCAGGAGGCAGTGAGGACCAGCATCACTTTTCCCTGTTGGCACCTTTGCTGTCAGAGCAGGAGCTGGATGTTTGGCCTTTTTTTCTCCGAGGCTGTCGAGCGCGAACAAATATGGTTTTAAGGCTAGATTCCGCAGGAAAGCAGGGAGGGCGCAAGTGTATGGGGGATTTTAAGGTGTTCCAAGAGGCAGTGAGAACCAGCATCACTTTTAGCCCTGGCACCTTTGCTGTGGGAGCAGGAGCTGGATATTTGCCTTTTTTGCTCCGGAGGCTGCTGAGAGTGAAAAAAGGTGGTTTTCAGGCTAGATTCGGCAGGAAAGCAGAGACGGCAAATGTGTGTTGGGCATATGAAGGGGTTGCAGGGGGCTATGAGGACCAGTATCACTTTTTCCGCCTGGCACCTTTGCTGTGGCAGCAAAAGCTGGACGTTTGCCTTTTTTTCTCCAGAGGCTGCCGAGAGTGAAAAAATATGGTTTTGAGGCTAGCGTCCGCAGGTAAGCAGAGAGGGCCCAAGTGTGTAGGGCATTTGAAGGGGTTTCAGGAGGCAGTGAGGACCAGAATCAGTTTTCGCCGCTGGAACCTTTGCGGTGGGAGTTAGAGCTGGACGTTTGCATTCTTTCCTGTGGAGGCTGCCTAGAATGAAAACAGTTGGTTGTGACGCTAGAGTCTGCCGGAAAGCAAAGAGGGCCAAAGCGTGTGGGGCATTTGAAGGGGTTCCAAAAGGCAGTGAGGACCAAGATCACTTTTCCCCGCTGGCACCTTTGCTGTGGGAGCAGGAGCTGGACATTTGCCTTCTTTCCTCTGGAGGCTGCCTAGAGTGAAAACAGTTGGTTTTGACGCTAGATTCTGCAGGAAAGCAAAGAGAGCCAAAGCGTGTTTGGCATTTGAAGGAGTTCCAAAAGTCAGTGAGGGCCAGCATCACTATTCCCCGATGGCACCTTTGCTGTGGGAGCAGGAGCTGGACGTTTACCTTTTTTGCTTCGGAGGCTGCCTGGAGTGAGAAAATGTGGGTTTGAGGCTAGAGTCCGCAGCAAAGCAGATAGGGCCCAAGTGTGTGGGGCATTTGAAGGGGTTCCAGGGGGCTGTGAGGACTAGCATCACTGTTCCCCTGTGGCACATTTGCAGTGGGAGCAGGAGCTGGACGTTTGTCTTTTTTGGTCCGGAGGCTGCTGAGAGTGAAAAAAGATGGTTTTGAGGCTAGAATCTGCAGGAAAGCAGAGAGGGCCACAGTGTGTGGGTCATTTGAAGGCGTTCCAGGAGGCAGTGTGGAACAGCGTCACCTTTCCCCACTGGCACCTTCGCTGTGGGAGCAGGAGCTGGACGTTTGCCTTCTTTCTTCTGGAGGCTGCCTAGAGTGAAAACAGTTGGTTTTGAGGCTATATTCGGCAGGAAAGCACAGAGGGCCAAAGTGTGTGGGGCATATGAAGGGGTTCCAGGGGGCTGTGAAGAGCCGCGTGACTTTTTCTGCCTGGCACTTTTGCTGTGGGAGCAGGAGCTGGACGTTTACCTTTTTTGCTCCGGAGGCTGTCTAGAGTGAAAAAAGGTGGTTTTGAGGCTAGAGTCCACAGGAAAGCAGAGAGGGTGCAAGTGTGTGGCGCATTTGAAGGGGTTCCAGGTGGCAGTGAGGACCAGCATCACTTTTCCCCGCTGGCACCTTTGCTGTGGGAGCAGGAGCTGGACGTTTGCCTTCTTTCCTCTGGAGGCTGCCTAGAGTGAAAACAGTTGGTTTTGACAGTAGATTCTGCAGGAAAGCAAAGAGGGCCAAAGCGTGTGGGGCATTTGAAGGGGCTCCAGGGGGCTGAGAGGACCAGTATGACTTTTCCTTACTGGCACCTTTGCTGTGGCTGCAGGAGCTGGACTTTTGCCTTTTTCTCTCTTGAGGCTGCCTGGAGTGATAAAATGTGGGTTTGAGGCTAGAGTCCGCAGGAAAGCAAAGAGGGCCCAAGTGTGTGGGGCATTTGAAGGGCTTTCCAGGTGGCAGTGAGGACCAGCATCACTTTTCCCCTATGGCACCTTTGCAGTGGGAGCAGGAGCTGGACGTTTGCCTTTTTTGCTTCATAGGCTGCCGAGAGTGAAGAAATTTGATTTTGAGGCTAGAGTCGGCAGGAAAGCAGAGAGGGCCAAATTGTATGGGGCATTTGAAGGGGTTCCAGGAGGCAGTGAGGACCAGCATCACTATTCCCCGATGGCACCTTTGCTGTGGGAGCAGGAGCTGGACGTTTACCTTTTTTGCTTCGGAGGCTGCCTGGAGTGAGAAAATGTGGGTTTGAGGCTAGAGTCCGCAGCAAAGCAGATAGGGCCCAAGTGTGTGGGGCATTTGAAGGGGTTCCAGGGGGCTGTGAGGACTAGCATCACTGTTCCCCTGTGGCACATTTGCAGTGGGAGCAGGAGCTGGACGTTTGTCTTTTTTGGTCCGGAGGCTGCTGAGAGTGAAAAAAGATGGTTTTGAGGCTAGAATCTGCAGGAAAGCAGAGAGGGCCACAGTGTGTGGGTCATTTGAAGGCGTTCCAGGAGGCAGTGTGGAACAGCGTCACCTTTCCCCACTGGCACCTTCGCTGTGGGAGCAGGAGCTGGACGTTTGCCTTCTTTCTTCTGGAGGCTGCCTAGAGTGAAAACAGTTGGTTTTGAGGCTATATTCGGCAGGAAAGCACAGAGGGCCAAAGTGTGTGGGGCATATGAAGGGGTTCCAGGGGGCTGTGAAGAGCCGCGTGACTTTTTCTGCCTGGCACTTTTGCTGTGGGAGCAGGAGCTGGACGTTTACCTTTTTTGCTCCGGAGGCTGTCTAGAGTGAAAAAAGGTGGTTTTGAGGCTAGAGTCCACAGGAAAGCAGAGAGGGTGCAAGTGTGTGGCGCATTTGAAGGGGTTCCAGGTGGCAGTGAGGACCAGCATCACTTTTCCCCGCTGGCACCTTTGCTGTGGGAGCAGGAGCTGGACGTTTGCCTTCTTTCCTCTGGAGGCTGCCTAGAGTGAAAACAGTTGGTTTTGACAGTAGATTCTGCAGGAAAGCAAAGAGGGCCAAAGCGTGTGGGGCATTTGAAGGGGCTCCAGGGGGCTGAGAGGACCAGTATGACTTTTCCTTACTGGCACCTTTGCTGTGGCTGCAGGAGCTGGACTTTTGCCTTTTTCTCTCTTGAGGCTGCCTGGAGTGATAAAATGTGGGTTTGAGGCTAGAGTCCGCAGGAAAGCAAAGAGGGCCCAAGTGTGTGGGGCATTTGAAGGGCTTTCCAGGTGGCAGTGAGGACCAGCATCACTTTTCCCCTATGGCACCTTTGCAGTGGGAGCAGGAGCTGGACGTTTGCCTTTTTTGCTTCATAGGCTGCCGAGAGTGAAGAAATTTGATTTTGAGGCTAGAGTCGGCAGGAAAGCAGAGAGGGCGCAAGTATGTGTGGCATTTGAAGGGGTTCCAGGAGGCAGTGAGGACCAGCATCACTTTTCCACAGTGGCACCTCTGCTGTGGGAGTGTTAGGAAATATAAGAGTTTATCAGGGAACCGTATTGTATATTAGAATGTATTTGTAAAATGTATGTATTTGAATATGTATGAGATTGTTTAATCAAAAGAATATAAAATGAGTGTTCAGCAAGGCCGTCTTTGGAGCCAGATTTGGGTGCATACCCCTCGTTACCGGTGCCTTGAAATAAAGCACCGCATATAACCGAAGAAAATTGGTTATGTGTCTTTCTCCTTGGTAACAGTTTTGGCGACCCAGATGGGACCTCGCGATTACTGCTGAGGCGGACCCCGTACTGATCCTGCTTCAGCCAGCGCCGAGAAATTGTCGGGGAGCCATCAGCCGCGACTGACCTCCGCTGCTCACGACGGACCTCTGATAAGGTAAGGAAAAGTGCTTTATTTTAGTAACAGTAACGGTACTGCTGTAGGTAAAAGCCTGCCAGTCAGACGCGGCGAAAGCTGCGCTTGGTTGGGCTAAGGAGCTCCGGGTGGTAAGCCTAGGCGCCGTCCGTCAGACAAGGCGAAAGCCCTGCAGGTTCAGCAATTGGTATGGTATGGTATGGTAACAGAATAAATGGTAAAAGTTGCACAACTGTGAAAAATCGGAATTCTAAAGTAATATTGGTTGGTTCGTTTATCGTAAGTCCAGTCGAAAGATTGGCAATTGGTAATATTTAGTCTGCGGGACCAATATCTGCCGAAATCAAAATCCATTCTGCGGGACTGGTGCTTGCGGCTCTCCAGTCTGCGGGACTGGTGCTTGCGACTATTACTTAAAACCCAGTCTGCGAGACTGGTATTTGCTGCTATTACTGTGAATTGTTTAGTTTGATTTGTAGTACATTGTTTGTTGGTACTGTAATTTGACAATGCCAGAAATACCTAAAGCAACTCTGTTAGGCTGTATTTTGAATCATTGGAAGGAGGGAAAGTTCGAACAAGCATTTAGGAAAGATAAGTTAATCAAATATTGTAATGATTGGTGGCCTCAATATAAACTATAGGATCAAGAAAAGTGGCCCGAAAATGGAACTTTGAACTATAATACCATTTTACAGTTAATGCTGTTTTGTAGAAGAGAGGGAAAATGGGATGAAGTACCATATGTGGATCTTTTCTTTGGTTTGAGAAACAACCAAGAATGGCAAAAATCTTGTGGAATAATGGTATTACAAGCAAGCAATAATTCTCACTGTCAGGGTTGCAAAGCTGATAAAAGGTGTATGGGATGTTTGGCTATGGATAATATTAAGCAACATCAGGAAAGCGATGAAAATATAGACCTGATGATTGCTCCTTCGGCCCCACTAAATAATGATGATGATAGTAGTGATGATGATGATGATCCTATCTCCCCTCCTGTGGCACATAGAACAAGACAAAAAGAAAAGACAGAAACAGGGACCCGACCCCCAGGTCAGTCTTCTAGTGCTGTAATTGCTCCTTTGAGACAAGGAGTCGGGACAGAAGGACCTGCGTATGTTAAAATACCTTTTACCCCTGGAGACTTGGTTATCTGGAGACAGTCAGCAGGAATATACAGAGAAAACCCGGATAAAATGGCTCATGTAGTCAAAATGATAATGAAAACACAAAATCCAGATTGGGATGATATACAAGTGTCGTTAGATACTTTAATGGATTTGACAGAAAAAGAGATGGTGTTGCGAACGGCACGAGAAAGGGTCCGGGAGGATGTAAGAGAAGGATTGGTCCAGGGAACTACAGATCAGAATTTTCCTACTGAGGACCCGATGTGGGATTATAATACACCAGGGGGAATGAGAAGCTTACGGAGACAGCAGGAATGGATAGTTGTGGGAATTCAGAATGCTATGCCTAAAGCTGTTAATTGGTCAAAATTGTATAATGTTAGACAGGAAAAGACGGAATCACCCTCGGCTTTTCTGGAAAGACTTAAAGAAACAGCAAAGAAATATACTGATTTGGATGTGGAAACTGAACAGGCTAAAGTTCAGTTGGCATTGATCTTTTTGGGACAGTCTCAGGACGATATTAGGAAGAAATTGCAGAAGTTAGAAGGAGCAGAATTGCGAGACCTGGATAGATTGTTAGAAGTGGCTTGGAAAGTATATAATAATAGAGAAAAGGAAGGAGCTCAAAAGCAACAACAAAATCTACTGGCGGTAATACAAGGAAGGGGGCAAAATCCTAGGGGCAGGGGCCAAAGCAATATGCGGGGGAGGAGGCGTGGAAGAGGATTTAGTACTTTTTGGGTAGGAACGAATTATGGTAGATTGGGATATAATCAGTGTGCCAATTGTGGACAGGAGGGTCACTGGAAGAATGAATGTCCGACGAGAACGGGGCAACCTCTTCCCACTCAAAACCCCTTCTTAGGACCGGGGGCAGAGGCTGCAAAAACGATGGTATTGGGGGATTATATGCATCAAAGCTGACTAGATATAGAACCTCTCGTAAAAATGGAACTAGAAGGGAAGGAAGTAAAATTTTTAGTTGATACAGGAGCGACATACTCAGTTTTAAATAACTTATGTGGAGGTTTGGGGGAAAAGACAATTACCATTGTAAGTGCCACAGGGAAAGAAGAAGAAAGGCCATTTCTACAACCCCTGGATTTAAGATTTAGGGGAAAAGAATTAACTCATGAGTTCCTATATGTGCCAGAATGTCCAGTACACCTTATGGGATGGGATTTATTAGCAAAATTAAATGCAAATATAATTTTTGAAAACAGGGAGTTAATAACGCAAATTCCAGAATCAAAGATTGGGCAAATATTGGTGCTTAAAGATCAACCAAAAATGCATATCCCTAAAGAGGTAGAGGAGGCAGTGATGCCTACAGTCTGGGAGACAGAAGTTCCCGGGAAATCAAAAGCAGCCTCACCCGTGGTAGTGGAATTGAAAGAAGGAGCGACCCCAGTAAGAATTAGACAGTATCCATTGAAATTGGAAGCTCGACAAGGAATTGTGAAGATCATAGAAAAATTTATGAAATATAAGATTTTAGAAGAATGTGAATCGGAATACAATACACCTATTTTTCCCGTAAAGAAGCCAAATGGTGAGTATAGACTAGTACAGGATTTGAGAGCAATAAATGAAATTACAAAAGATATACACCCGGTGGTAGCAAACCCGTATACATTGTTAACATCTGTGAAAGAAAAGTATAAATGGTTTACGGTAATTGATTTAAAAGATGCTTTCTTCTGCATTACACTTGACATAAATAGTAGGAAATTGTTTGCATTCGAATGGGAAAACCCCTACAACGGACGGAAAACACAGCTAACCTGGACCCGACTCCCTTAAGGATTCAAGAATAGCCCGACGCTCTTTGGGAACCAACTGGCTAAAGAACTAGAAACTTGGACCACCCTAGGAGACATTCAGGTACCGAGATCACAGTATTTACTGTTGCAGTATGTTGATGACATTTTTATAGCAACTGAGGACAGGATTCAGTGCATAAAAGTCACAATAGCAATACTGAATCAGTTGGGACTGAATGGATATAAAGTTTCTAAGGAAAAAGCACAAATAGCATGCCAAACAGTACTGTATTTGGGTTGTGAAATTTCACAGGGACAACGAAAACTGGGCATAAACTGAGTTGAAGCTATATGCGCCATTCCAGAACCCCAAAACTTGCATGAACTGAGAACCTTTCTGGGAATGACGGGGTGGTGTCGGTTATGGATAATGGATTATGGGCTCATTGCTAAGCCACTGTATGAGGCCCACAAATCACCTGTGTTTATTTGGAATAAACCACAGAAAGAAGCTTTTGAGAAACTAAAACCAGCATTGAGAACGGCTCCTGCTTTGGGCCTCCCAGACTTGGCAAAAGGATTTCAACTGTTCGTTCATGAAAGACAGAGACTGGCTCTAGGAGTATTAACCCAAAAGCTGGGTAGCTGGAAGATACCGGTGGGGTATTTTTTCCAAGCAGTTGGACTCAGTAAGTGCAGGATGGCCCTCTTGCCTTAGAGCCGTGGCAGCAACTGTTATTTTAATACAAGAAACCAGGAAATTGACTCTGGGTAAGCACATAGACGTGTTTGTACCACACATGGTAACAGCTGTTTTAGAACAAAAAGGGGGGTACTGGTTGTCTCCGAGTCGAATGATGAAATACCAGGCAATTCTGATGGAACAAGATGATGTAAGCCTAAAAACTACTAACCTGTTAAATCCAGCAGTTTTTCTTGGAACACAGCCGGAAGAAGGAGCTCTTGAGCATGATTGTGTGGAAGTTATTGAGCACACTTATGCAACCAGAGCTGATCTAAAAGATGTACCCCTTGCAGACCCGGACTGGGAATTGTTCACTGATGGAAGCAGCTTCATGGAAAATGGAACACGATATGCAGGATATGCCATGACCACTTGGAAAGAGGTAATAGAGGCACGAGCATTGCCTCCAGGAGCATCAGCCCAGAGGGCAGAATTAATTGCTCTGACGAGAGCATTAGAACTCAGTGATAACAAGAAAGTTAATATATGGACAGACTCAAAATATGCCTTTAGTGTGGTACATATCCATGGAGCTCTGTGGAAAGAACGAGGATTGTTGTCCGCACAAGGCACAAACATAAAGTACCAAGAGGAGATATTGGGACTAATAACAGCTGTACAAAAGCCAGACCAGGTGGCTATAATGCATTGCAGAGCGCATCAGAAGGACCCGTCTAAGATATCTGAGGGGAATGCATTAGCAGATCGCACAGCCCGGCAAGTGGCACGACAGGTATGGAACAATATAATGGCTCTAGTACCCCTGAAGGTAAGTCCACTGCATACTTACCTTCCACAGGATCCTGGTTATTCCAAAGAAGATGAGAAATTAGCAGAATTGCTAAAAGCCCGGAAAAATACGCAAGGATGGTATGTTACCACAACTGGACAGGTAATAGTACCTCCAGCCGTAATGCGACAGATTTTGCAAACAGAGCATCAGAAGTGTCATTGGGGTGCAGAAGCATTAGTGACTTACCTAAAAAGAGGTATGATTTCTACACAGATGTTAACAATGGCAAAAGCAATAGGATCTAAGTGTGAAATTTGTTTGAAAAATAACCCGATAGTTAGGAAATCGGTCCAAATGGGAAAGATCAAAATAGGAATGGAGCCTGGAGATTATTGGCAAATTGATTTTGCAGAACTGCCCAAAGCCCAAGGGTATAAATACTTGCTGGTTGGGGTTGATACCTTTTCTGGATGGCCAGAAGCCTTTCCCTGTCGCACAAACCAAGCTAAGGAGGTAGTAAAATATTTGTTGAAAGAAATCATTCCAAGGTTTGGAGTTCCTTTGGGAATATCATCAGATAGTGGGCCTCATTTTATTGCAGCCATTGTCCAGGATGTAAGTAGACTTTTAGGGATTACTTGGGATCTGCACACCCCTTGGAGACCACAATCTAGTGGGCAAGTAGAAAAGATGAATCAAACATTAAAAAGACAAATAAGTAAAATTTGTCAAGAAGCTAAAATACAATGGCCTCAGGCTTTGCCTATTGCTTTGCTACAAATTCGAATTAAACCCAGAAGTGGAATGTCAGTAAGTCCATATGAAATTCTTTATGGTAAACCATATGGGGCTCCAAATCCAAATGTTTATATTAAAGGAAGTCAAGATGTGTATAACTATGTGTTATCTCTTGGAAAAATTTTAATGCAGTTGCGGAACACTTTGATATGGAATAGACCTCTACCCTTGGAGAACCCGGTACATGACATTCAACCTGGAGATTGAGTATACGTCCGGAACTGGAGTGAAGAACCATTGAAAGAACGGTGGGACGGACCATACCAAGTATTATGAACTACATTTACTGCTGTCAAAGTAGAAGGAATAGTCTCTTAGATACATTACACTCGGGTAAAGAAAGTCCCAACCATTTGGGAATCACAGGTGCTTACACCTACTAAGTTCAAGCTGACATCCAAATGAAATGTCAGCGCTCAGGTACAGAGTTCTACTTATAATCTGGTTGGTGACACCATTGGGAATTGTTTCATTTATTGAAATTGCATTAAAGGACAGTGTATCAGTGCAATGGGTTAGACATAATGCTACTCTGATCTGTGAGTTCAAAAATGATGCCGAATTGGAAATGGAAAATCTAAAAGTAACTTGGGAAAGGATTGATCAAAATAAACCGGTAATCGAATTGGAATCGAGAGGGCAGATCCAAAAGGTAATAGACAAGAATAAACACACAGGAAAAACGATGCTCATGCTACCTAATGTGACCAAAATAGATCAGGGAATTTACTTATGCTTAGTTAGTGGCAATGAGAGCGTTGATTATGGAAAACGAACACTGCTGGTCAATTCTCCAAAAGACTATGGAATAAAAGCAGGGCATGATAAATATTCTGTGACTTTAGGATCGAATGTTTTAATTTACTGTTACTTACAGGATCCGCTGCCTCCCTATTATAGATGGACCAAAGATGTTTTTCCAGCTCCAAAAGATAATAGGCACCAAACAGGGATTCGTATAGGAGGAATGCTGATATATCTAATCAGGGACATTCAAGAAGAAGATTTAGGAATCTATCAGTGTGAGTATAAAAATAACACAGCAATGGGATTCAGTGAAATCAGAGTTGTAAAAGAAAGGGCCAAAAGAACAATAGACACGACACAGACAATCCAAATAGCACACCCAGACCCAGAAGAAAATTTGATGATTGGTCTAATTAAAGACTTTGCGAAAATGCAAAATACTACCCAAATAACCCCGTGTCTGCCAATTCCCAAAACAGCAGGAGAACCAATTAGCTGGGGAATAATTACACTCCCATACCCCGAAGAGAAAGACAGCAAAACAGTGTGTAAAATGATAGCTAAAACAGTTCAAGAAAAACAAAGGAATTATGTTAGGAAAAATTGGAAAAGCCCAGGAAGTAGGAGTGACTGTGAAAAACTCCTGAGTTATCAATTCATTAAAATAGGAAGGTTCTCAGGAGTTGGATGGTGTTCTTATGATGAAGTAAATGAAGTATTAGTACCGAAACAAATAATGCAATGGGAATGCCAGAAAGAAAATGTGACTAAACAAAATTGGGATTCTGTTTGGTCAACGAGCATTCGCCAGAAATTTCAATACGGCGGCAATACTTCTTGGTGTTTTAAGTGGGCAGATAAGCAAAGTGTAAGGACATTCACAGGAGAACTTGAGAAAAATGGAGTAAGCCTTAATAGTACTAAAAATGTAGCATGGTGGAATTGCACTAAAATCTTTGCTTGTGATACTGATCCAGAGAAAATTACAATATTGCCAGTAAAAATTGCCCTAAAAGCAGGTTGTGTGTGTCGGGGACTAAAAGTTAATGGGCAAGTAATTCAGGTTCCAGCCTGAGGAATGGATTGCAAATATTCAGCAGTACATAGTATAGGAAATTTAGTCTGGGCCGCCAGTGATGGAACTTGGACAACTCATTTGCCTATAGATGGACTGGTCAAGGAAATTACACTGGGAATACCTACTCTTTGCCCCATCTGGAAAAAATCACCATTTAAAGGTAATTTCGAAACGCTACAAATACGTGCAAAGAGAGAAGTAACAGATGAGGATCTCTGGCAAGAGCCCTCAACAGGTGTCAGAGTGAGCTGGGCTTTAGAATACATGTTTGCTCCAATAGCCACATACCGTAATAGGGAAATGATTTATAATTTAATTGGCCAAACTGAAAGATTAGCTAAAGCAACAAAAAAAAAGGGTTTAAAGACTTGAATATGCAATTACAAGCAACTACTAAGATGACTTTGCAGAACAGAATGGCATTAGATGTGTTGTTATTTAAAGAACATGGTGTGTGTGGTTATTTGAAAGACAGAATTGATCATTGCTGTGTATACATTCCAAATGTAACGGCAGATGTTGAAAATGATATTTCTCAACTTACCAGGGTAGAACAGGAGGCAGAACGGGAAGAGAAAGAAATTGCACAAAACTGGGTTGGGGCATTATTTAATAGTTTAGGCCTTCATCTTCCAAGCTGGGTTTATTCATTGTTGCAAACAGTAATTGTAATAGTTGTGATATTTCTTGTGTTGTACTTAATGTTCTGTTGCATAAAAACAGAAATAGGAAGAAACAGAGCATGGACCCACCGACTGGTAGGGGCAGTAGCCAGAGAACATCCAAGGGATATACATCTGAAAGAAGTAACACCACCACCATCATATAGAGAAATAAATTGAATTTAGATGAAAATACTTGCATATAATTGAAGTATTTTCAAAGGGGGGAAATGTTAGGAAATATAAGAGTTAAGTAGGGAACCGTATTGTATATTAGAATGTATTTGCAAAACGTAGTCATAGTAACTGAACAAAGGTAACCAATGGTGATGGGGAAAAGTAGTAAACCGTAATGAAAAGAATGGATTCTAAGATCTTGAGATACCTAGATAAAAGGGTAGACGGCATACTAGAGGGTCAAGCTGGACCTTGAAAATGAAGCTTGAAGAACTTGGCAAAAAACAGGCACGGGAATAGAGTCAAAAGGAGCGAGGTGAAAAGGACAAGGTGAGGAAGACGTCTTACTTCATCTGAGGAAGACTTCTTACTTCATCATGGCGACCACGGAAGACCACTAGGGGGAAGACGAGCATGCGCAGAGAAGGAGGCTGATGTCGCTATAGGATGAAGTAATCCGTAATGCATATGTATAAGATAATGTAGCAATACCTGTTGAATATGTATGAGATTGTGTAAGCAAAAGTATATAAAATGAGTATTCGGCAAGACCGTCTTTGGAGCGAGATTTGGGTGCATACCCCTGGTTCCCGGCGCCTTGAAATACATCACCTCATATAACCAAAGAAAATTAGTTATGTGTCTGTCTCCGCGTTATGTGTCCTGTTAGCTCTGCGCTAACAGGAGCAGGAGCTGGAAGTTTGCCTTCTTTGCTCTGGAGGCTGCCTAGTGTGAAAAAAGTTGGTTTTGAGGCTAGAGTCGAAAGAAAGCAGAGAGGGCCCAAGTGTGTGGGGCATTTGCAGCTGTTCCAGGAGGCAGTGAGGATTAGCATCACTTTTCCCCGCTGGCACGTTTGATGTGGGAGCAGTAGCTGGACATTTGCCTCTTTTGCTCCGGAGGCTGGAGAGAGAGAAAAAAGGTGGTATTGAGGCTAGAGTCAGCAGGAAAGCAGAGAGGGCCAAAGTGTGTGGGGCATATTAATGGGTTCCAGGAGTCAGTGAGGACTAGCATCACTTTTCCCTGCTGGCACCTTTGCTGTGGGAGCAGGAGCTGGACGTTTGCCTTTTTTGCTCTGGAGGCTGGCGAGAGCGAATATAGGTGGTTTTGAGGCTAGAGTCCGCAGGAAAACAGAGAGGGCGGAAGTGTAAGGGGTATGTGAAGGGGTTCCAGGAGGCAGTGAGGACCAGCATCACTTTTCCCTGCTGGCACCTTTGCTGTGGCAGCAGGAGCTGGACGTTGGTCTTTTTTGCTCCAAACACTGCCGAGACCGAAAAAAGGTGGGTTTGAGGCTAGAGTCTGCAGGAAAGCACAGAGGGTGCAAGTGTGTGGGGCATTTGAAGCAGTTCCAGGAGGCAGTGAGGACCAGCATGACTTTTCCCCACTGGCATCTTTGCAGTGGGAGCAGGAGGTGGACGTTTGCCGTTTTTGCTACGCAGGCTGCCGAGAGCGAAAGAAGGTGGTTTTGAGGCTAGAGTATGCAAGAAAGCAGAGAGGGCAGGAGTGTGTGGGGCATTTGAAGGGGTTCCAGGATGCCGTGAGGACCAGCATGACGTTTCCCTGCTGGCACCTTTTCTGTTGGAGCAGGAGCTGCATGTTTGCCTTTTTTGCTCCGGAGGTTGCTGAGAGTGAAAAAAGTTGGTTTTGAGGCTAGAGTCCACAGGAAAGCAGAGAGGGCCCAACTGTGTGGGGCATTGAAGATGTTCCAGGAGGCAGTGAAGAGCAGCATGACTTTTCCCCCCTGGCATCTTTCCTGTGGGAGCAGTTGCTGGACCTTCACCTTTTTTGGTCTGGAAGCTAGCAGGAGCGAAAAAAGGTGGTTTTCAGACAAGAGTTAGGAGAAACCAGAGAGGGGCAAAGTGTGTTGGGCATATGAAGGGGTTCCAGGGGGCTGTCAGGAGCAGCATGACTTTTCCCCGCTGGGACCTTTTCTATGGGAGCAGGAGCTGGACGTTTGCCTTCTTTGCTCATGAGGCTGCTGAGAGTGATAAAATATGGTTTCAAGGCTAGAGTCGGCAGGAAAGCAGAGAAGGGCAAAGCGTGTGGGGCATTTGAAGGGGTTCCATGAGGTAGAGAAGACCAGCATCACTTTTCCCCGCTGGCACCTTTGCTGTGGCAGCAGGAGCTGGACGTTTGTTTTTTTTTAATCCGGAGGCTGCAGAGAGTGAAAAAATGTGGTTTTGAGGCTAGAGTCGGCAGGAAAGCAGAGAGGGCCAAATTGTCTGGGGCATTTGAAGGGGTTCCAGCATCGCTTTTACCCCTGGCACCTTTGCTGTGGATACAGGAGCTGGATGTTTGCCTCTTTTGTTCCAGAGGCTGCCGAGAGTGAAAAAAGGTGGTTTTGAAGATAGATTCGACAGGAAAGCAGAGAGGGCACAAGAGTGTGGGGCATTTGAAGAGTTTACATGTTGAAGTGAGGACCAGCGTGACTTTTCCCCGCTGGCACCTTTGCTGTGGGAGCAGGAGCTGGAGGTTTCCCTTTTTTCCTCCGGAGGCTGCCGAGAGTGAAAAAAGGTGGTTTTCAGGCTAGAGTAATCAGGAAAGAGGAAAGGGCCAAATTGGGTAGGGCATTTGAAGGGGTTCCAGTAGGCAGTGAGGACAAGTATGACTTTTCGCCTCTGGCACACTTGCTGTGGGAGCAGGAGCTGGATGTTTGGTTTTTTTACTCCGGAGGCTGCCGAGAGTTAAAAAAGGTGCTTTTGAGGATAGAGTCCTCAGGAAAGCAGAGAGGGCCAAATTGTCTGGGGCATTTGAAGGGCTTCCAGGAGGCAGTGAGGACCAGCATCACTTTTCCCCGCTGGCACCTTTGCTGTGGCAGCAAAAGCTGGACGTTTGTCTTTTTTGCTCCAAACACCGGCGAAAGTGAAAAAAGGTGGTTCTGAGGCTAGGTTCGACAGGAAAGCAGAGATGACCGAAGTGTGCGGCCCATTTGAAGGGTTTCCAGGAGGCAATGAGGACCAGCATGACTTTTCCTAATGGGTACCTTTCCTGTGGCAGCAAGAGCTGGACGTTTGCCTATTTTTTTCTGGAAGCTGCCGAGAGCGAAGAAAGGTGGGTTTGCTTTCCTGCAGAGTCTAGCCTCAAAACGAATTTTTTTCACACTGGGCAGCCTCCAGAGCAAAGAAGGCAAACGTCCAGTACCTGATACAACAGAAAAGGTGCCAGCGGGGAAAAGTGATGCTGGTCCTCACTGCCTCCTGGAACCCCTTCAAATACCCCATAGAATTTGGCCTTCTCTGCTTTCCCGTTGAACCTACCCTCAAAACCACCTTTTTTCGCTTTCATCAGCTTCCGGAGATAAAAAGACAATCGTCCAGCTTTTGCTGCCAAAGCAAAGGGGCCAGCGGGGAAAAGTGATGCTGGTCCTCACTGCCTCCTGGAACCCCTTCAAATGCCCCAGACAATTTGGCCTTCTCTGCTTTCCCGTCGAACCTACCCGAAAAACCACCTTTTTTCGTTTTTGTCAGCTTCCGGAGCAAAAAAGACAAACGTCTAGCTTTTGCTGCCACAGCAAAGGTGCCAGCGGGGAAAAGTGATGCTGGTCCTCACTGCCTCCTGGAACCCCTTCAAATGCCCCAGACAATTTGGCCCTCTCTGCTTTCCTGCAGAATCTATCCTCAAAAGCATCTTTTTTCAGTCTCGGCAGTCTCCAGAGCAAAAAAGACAAACGTCCAGCTTTTGCTGCCACAGTAAAGGTGCTAGCAGGGAAAAGTGATGCTGGTCCTCACTGCCTCCTGGAACCCCTTCAAATGACGCAGACAATTTGGCCCTCTCTGCTTTCCTGCGGACTCTATCCTCAAAAGCACCTTTTTTCACTTTCGGCGCTGTCTGGAGCAAAAAAGACAAACGTCCAGCTTTTGCTGCCACAGCAAAAGTGCCAGCGGGGAAAAGTGATGCCTGTCCTCACTGCCTCCTGGAACCCCTTCAAATGCCCCAGACAATTTGGCCCTCTCTGCTTTTCTGCGGACTCTATCATCAAAAGCACCTTTTTTTCACTTTCGGCGCTGTCTGGAGCAAAAAAGACAAACGTCCAGCTTTTGCTGCCACAGCAAAGGTGCCAGCGGGGAAAAGTGATGCTGGTCCTCACTGCCTCCTGGAACCCCTTCAAATGCCCCAGACAATTTGGCCCTCTCTGCTTTCCTGAGGACTCTATCCTCAAAAGCACCTTTTTTCACTTTCGGCGCTGTCTGGAGCCAAAAAGACAAACGTCCAGCTTTTGCTGCCACAGCAAAGGTGCCAGAGGGGAAAAGTGATGCTGGTCCTCACTGCCTCCTGGAACCCCTTCAAATGCCCCATACAATTTGGCCTTCTCTGCTTTCCCGTCGAACCTACCCTCAAAAGCACCTTTTTTCGCTTTCATCAGCTTCCGGAGATAAAAAGACAATCGTCCAGCTTTTGCTGCCACAGCAAAAGTGCCAGCGGGGAAAAGTGATGCCTGTCCTTACTGCCTCCTGGAACCCCTTCAAATGCCCCAGACAATTTGGCCCTCTCTGCTTTCCTGCGCACTCTATCCGCAAAAGCACCTTTTTTCACTTTCGGCGCTGTCTGGAGCAAAAAAGACAAACGTCCAGCTTTTGCTGCCACAGCAAAGGTGCCAGCGGGGAAAAGTGATGCTGGTCCTCACTGCCTCCTGGAACCGCTTGAAATGCCCCAGACAATTTGGCCCTCTCTGCTTTTCTGCGGACTCTATCCTCAAAAGCACCTTTTTTTCACTTTCGGCGCTGTCTGGAGCAAAAAAGCCAAACGTCCAGCTTTTGCTGCCACAGCAAAGGTGCCAGCGGGGAAAAGTGATGCTGGTCCTCACTGCCTCCTGGAACCCCTTCAAATACCCCATAGAATTTGGCCTTCTCTGCTTTCCCGTCGAACCTACCCTCAAAACCACCTTTTTTCGCTTTCATCAGCTTCCGGAGATAAAAAGACAATCGTCCAGCTTTTGCTGCCAAAGCAAAGGGGCCAGCGGGGAAAAGTGATGCTGGTCCTCACTGCCTCCTGGAACCCCTTCAAATGCCCCAGACAATTTGGCCTTCTCTGCTTTCCCGTCGAACCTACCCGAAAAACCACCTTTTTTCGTTTTTGTCAGCTTCCGGAGCAAAAAAGACAAACGTCTAGCTTTTGCTGCCACAGCAAAGGTGCCAGCGGGGAAAAGTGATGCTGGTCCTCACTGCCTCCTGGAACCCCTTCAAATGCCCCAGACAATTTGGCCCTCTCTGCTTTCCTGCAGAATCTATCCTCAAAAGCATCTTTTTTCAGTCTCGGCAGTCTCCAGAGCAAAAAAGACAAACGTCCAGCTTTTGCTGCCACAGTAAAGGTGCTAGCAGGGAAAAGTGATGCTGGTCCTCACTGCCTCCTGGAACCCCTTCAAATGCCGCAGACAATTTGGCCCTCTCTGCTTTCCTGCGGACTCTATCCTCAAAAGCACCTTTTTTCACTTTCGGCGCTGTCTGGAGCAAAAAAGACAAACGTCCAGCTTTTGCTGCCACAGCAAAGGTGCCAGCGGGGAAAAGTGATGCTGGTCCTCGCTGCCTTCTGGAACCCCTTCAAATGCCCCAGACAATTTGGCCCTCTCTGCTTTCCTGAGGACTCTATCCTCAAAAGCACCTTTTTTCATTTTCGGCGCTGTCTGGAGCCAAAAAGACAAACGTCCAGCTTTTGCTGCCACAGCAAAGGTGCCAGAGGGGAAAAGTGATGCTGGTCCTCACTGCCTCCTGGAACCCCTTCAAATGCCCCATACAATTTGGCCTTCTCTGCTTTCCCGTCGAACCTACCCTCAAAACCACCTTTTTTCGCTTTCATCAGCTTCCGGAGATAAAAAGACAATCGTCCAGCTTTTGCTGCCACAGCAAAAGTGCCAGCGGGGAAAAGTGATGCCTGTCCTTACTGCCTCCTGGAACCCCTTCAAATGCCCCAGACAATTTGGCCCTCTCTGCTTTCCTGCGCAATCTATCCTCAAAAGCACCTTTTTTCACTTTTGGCGCTGTCTGGAGCAAAAAAGACAAACGTCCAGCTTTTGCTGCCACAGCAAAGGTGCCAGCGGGGAAAAGTGATGCTGGTCCTCACTGCCTCCTGGAACCCCTTCAAATGCCCCAGACAATTTGGCCCTCTCTGCTTTCCTGCGGACTCTATCCTCAAAAGCACCTTTTTTCACTTTTGGCGCTGTCTGGAGCAAAAAAGACAAACGTCCAGCTTTTGCTGCCACAGCAAAGGTGCCAGCGGGGAAAAGTGATGCCTGTCCTCACTGCCTCCTGGAACCCCTTCAAATGCCCCAGACAATTTGGCCCTCTCTGCTTTCCTGCGCACTCTATCCTCAAAAGCATCTTTTTTCAGTCTCGGCAGTCTCCAGAGCAAAAAAGACAAACGTCCAGCTTTTGCTGCCACAGCAAAGGTGCCAGCGGGGAAAAGTGATGCTGGTTCTCACTGCCTCCTGGAACCCCTTCAAATGCCCCAGACAATTTGGCCCTCTCTGCTTTTCTGCGGACTCTATCCTCAAAAGCACCTTTTTTTCACTTTCGGCGCTGTCTGGAGTAAAAAAGCCAAACGTCCAGCTTTTGCTGCCACATAAAGGTGCCAGCGGGGAAAAGTGATGCTGGTCCTCACTGCCTCCTGGAACCCCTTCAAATACCCCATAGAATTTGGCCTTCTCTGCTTTCCCGTCGAACCTACCCTCAAAACCACCTTTTTTCGCTTTCATCAGCTTCCGGAGATAAAAAGACAATCCTCCAGCTTTTGCTGCCAAAGCAAAGGGGCCAGCGGGGAAAAGTGATGCTGGTCCTCACTGCCTCCTGGAATCCCTTCAAATGCCCCATACAATTTGGCCCTCTCTGCTTTCCTGCGCACTCTATCCGCAAAAGCACCTTTTTTCACTTTCAACGCTGTCTGGAGCAAAAAAGACAAACGTCCAGCTTTTGCTGCCACAGCAAAAGTGCCAGCGGGGAAAAGTGATGCCTGTCCTCACTGCCTCCTGGAACCCCTTCAAATGCCCCAGACAATTTGGCCTTCTCTGCTTTCCCGTCGAACCTACCCGAAAAACCACCTTTTTTCGTTTTTGTCAGCTTCCGGAGCAAAAAAGACAAACGTCTAGCTTTTGCTGCCACAGCAAAGGTGCCAGCGGGGAAAAGTGATGCTGGTCCTCACTGCCTCCTGGAACCCCTTCAAATGCCCCAGACAATTTGGCCCTCTCTGCTTTCCTGCAGAATCTATCCTCAAAAGCATCTTTTTTCAGTCTCGGCAGTCTCCAGAGCAAAAAAGACAAACGTCCAGCTTTTGCTGCCACAGCAAAGGTGCTAGCAGGGAAAAGTGATGCTGGTCCTCACTGCCTCCTGGAACCCGTTCAAATGACGCAGACAATTTGGCCCTCTCTGCTTTCCTGCGGACTCTATCCTCAAAAGCACCTTTTTTCACTTTCGGCGCTGTCTGGAGCAAAAAAGACAAACGTCCAGCTTTTGCTGCCACAGCAAAGGTGCCAGCGGGGAAAAGTGATGCTGGTCCTCACTGCCTCCTGGAACCCCTTCAAATGCCCCAGACAATTTGGCCCTCTCTGCTCTCCTGAGGACTCTAGCCTCAAAAGCACCTTTTTTCACTTTTGGCGCTGTCTGGAGCAAAAAAGACAAACGTCCAGCTTTTGCTGCCACAGCAAAGGTGCCAGCGGGGAAAAGTGATGCTGGTCCTCACTGCCTCCTGGAACCTCTTCAAATGACGCAGAAAATTTGGCCCTCTCTGCTTTCCTGCGCACTCTATCCGCAAAAGCACCTTTTTTCACTTTCAACGCTGTCTGGAGCAAAAAAGACAAACGTCCAGCTTTTGCTGCCACAGCAAAAGTGCCAGCAGGGAAAAGTGATGCTGGTCCTCACTGCCTCCTGGAACCCCTTCAAATGACGCAGACAATTTGGCCCTCTCTGCTTTCCTGCGGACTCTATCCTCAAAAGCATCTTTTTTCAGTCTCGGCAGTCTCCAGAGCAAAAAAGACAAACGTCCAGCTTTTGCTGCCACAGCAAAGTTGCTAGCAGGGAAAAGTGATGCTGGTCCTCACTGCCTCCTGGAACCCCTTCAAATGCCGCAGACAATTTGGCCCTCTCTGCTTTCTTGTGGACTCTATCCTCAAAAGCACCTTTTTTCACTTTCGGAGCTGTCTGGAGCAAAAAAGACAAACGTCCAGCTTTTGCTGCCACAGCAAAGGTGCCAGCGGGGAAAAGTGATGCTGGTCCTCACTGCCTCCTGGAACCCCTTCAAATGCCCCAGACCATTTGGCCCTCTCTGCTTTCCTGCGCACTCTATCCGCAAAAGCACCTTTTTTCACTTTCAACGCTGACTGGAGCAAAAAAAGCCAAACGTCCAGCTTTTGCTGCCACAGCAAAGGTGCCAGCGGGGAAAAGTGATGCTGGTCCTCACTGCCTCCTGGAACCCCTTCAAATGCCCCATACAATTTGGCCTTCTCTGCTTTCCCGTCGAACCTACCCTCAAAACCACCTTTTTTCGCTTTCATCAGCTTCCGGAGATAAAAAGACAATCGTCCAGCTTTTGCTGCCACAGCAAAAGTGCCAGCGGGGAAAAGTGATGCCTGTCCTTACTGCCTCCTGGAACCCCTTCAAATGCCCCAGACAATTTGGCCCTCTCTGCTTTCCTGCGCACTCTATCCGCAAAAGCACCTTTTTTCACTTTCAACGCTGTCTGGAGCAAAAAAGACAAACGTCCAGCTTTTGCTGCCACAGCAAAGGTGCCAGCGGGGAAAAGTGATGCTGGTCCTCACTGCCTCCTGGAACCCCTTCAAATGCCCCAGACAATTTGGCCCTCTCTGCTTTCCTGCGGACTCTATCCTCAAAAGCACCTTTTTTAACTTTCGGCGCTGTCTGGAGCAAAAAAGACAAACTTCCAGCTTTTGCTGCCACAGCAAAGGTGCCAGCGGGGAAAAGTGATGCTGGTCCTCACTGCCTCCTGGAACCCCTTCAAATGACGCAGACAATTTGGCCCTCTCTGCTTTCCTGCGGACTCTATCCTGAAAAGCATCATTTTTCAGTCTCGGCAGTCTCCAGAGCAAAAAAGACAAACGTCCAGCTTTTGCTGCCACAGCAAAGGTGCTAGCAGGGAAAAGTGATGCTGGTCCTCACTGCCTCCTGGAACCCCTTCAAATGCCGCAGACAATTTGGCCCTCTCTGCTTTCTTGCGGACTCTATCCTCAAAAGCACCTTTTTTCACTTTCGGCGCTGTCTGGAGCAAAAAAGACAAACGTCCAGCTTTTGCTGCCACAGCAAAGGTGCCAGCGGGGAAAAGTGATGCTGGTCCTCACTGCCTCCTGGAACCCCTTCAAATGCCCCAGACAATTTGGCCCTCTCTGCTTTCCTGAGGACTCTATCCTCAAAAGCACCTTTTTTCACTTTCGGCGCTGTCTGGAGCCAAAAAGACAAACGTCCAGCTTTTGCTGCCACAGCAAAGGTGCCAGCGGGGAAAAGTGATGCTGGTCCTCACTGCCTCCTGGAACCCCTTCAAATACCCCATAGAATTTGGCCTTCTCTGCTTTCCCGTCGAACCTACCCTCAAAACCACCTTTTTTCGCTTTCATCAGCTTCCGGAGATAAAAAGACAATCCTCCAGCTTTTGCTGCCAAAGCAAAGGGGCCAGCGGGGAAAAGTGATGCTGGTCCTCACTGCCTCCTGGAATCCCTTCAAATGCCCCATACAATTTAGCCATCTCTGCTTTCCTGCGCACTCTATCCGCAAAAGCACCTTTTTTCACTTTCAACGCTGTCTGGAGCAAAAAAGACAAACGTCCAGCTTTTGCTGCCACAGCAAAAGTGCCAGCGGGGAAAAGTGATGCCTGTCCTCACTGCCTCCTGGAACCCCTTCAAATGCCCCAGACAATTTGGCCTTCTCTGCTTTCCCGTCGAACCTACCCGAAAAACCACCTTTTTTCGTTTTTGTCAGCTTCCGGAGAAAAAAGACAAACGTCTAGCTTTTGCTGCCACAGCAAAGGTGCCAGCGGGGAAAAGTGATGCTGGTCCTCACTGCCTCCTGGAACCCCTTCAAATGCCCCAGACAATTTGGGCCTCTCTGCTTTCCTGCAGAATCTATCCTCAAAAGCATCTTTTTTCAGTCTCGGCAGTCTCCAGAGCAAAAAAGACAAACGTCCAGCTTTTGCTGCCACAGCAAAGGTGCTAGCAGGGAAAAGTGATGCTGGTCCTCACTGCCTCCTGGAACCCGTTCAAATGACGCAGACAATTTGGCCCTCTCTGCTTTCCTGCGGACTCTATCCTCAAAAGCACCTTTTTTCACTTTCGGCGCTGTCTGGAGCAAAAAAGACAAACGTCCAGCTTTTGCTGCCACAGCAAAGGTGCCAGCGGGGAAAAGTGATGCTGGTCCTCACTGCCTCCTGGAACCCCTTCAAATGCCCCAGACAATTTGGCCCTCTCTGCTCTCCTGAGGACTCTAGCCTCAAAAGCACCTTTTTTCACTTTTGGCGCTGTCTGGAGCAAAAAGGACAAACGTCCAGCTTTTGCTGCCACAGCAAAGGTGCCAGCGGGGAAAAGTGATGCTGGTCCTCACTGCCTCCTGGAACCTCTTCAAATGACGCAGAAAATTTGGCCCTCTCTGCTTTCCTGCGCACTCTATCCGCAAAAGCACCTTTTTTCACTTTCAACGCTGTCTGGAGCAAAAAAGACAAACGTCCAGCTTTTGCTGCCACAGCAAAAGTGCCAGCAGGGAAAAGTGATGCTGGTCCTCACTGCCTCCTGGAACCCCTTCAAATGACGCAGACAATTTGGCCCTCTCTGCTTTCCTGCGGACTCTATCCTCAAAAGCATCTTTTTTCAGTCTCGGCAGTCTCCAGAGCAAAAAAGACAAACGTCCAGCTTTTGCTGCCACAGCAAAGTTGCTAGCAGGGAAAAGTGATGCTGGTCCTCACTGCCTCCTGGAACCCCTTCAAATGCCGCAGACAATTTGGCCCTCTCTGCTTTCTTGTGGACTCTATCCTCAAAAGCACCTTTTTTCACTTTAAACGCTGTCTGGAGCAAAAAAGACAAACGTCCAGCTTTTGCTGCCACAGCAAAGGTGCCAGCGGGGAAAAGTGATGCTGGTCCTCACTGCCTCCTGGAACCCCTTCAAATGCCCCAGACCATTTGGCCCTCTCTGCTCTCTTGCGGACTCTATCCTCAAAAGCACCTTTTTTCACTTTTGGCGCTGTCTGGAGCAAAAAAGACAAACGTCCAGCTTTTGCTGCCACAGCAAAGGTGCCAGCGGAGAAAAGTGATGCTGGTCCTCGCTGCCTCCTGGAACCCCTTCAAATGCCCCAGACAATTTGGCCCTCTCTGCTTTCCTGCGCACTCTATCCGCAAAAGCACCTTTTTTCACTTTCAACGCTGACTGGAGCAAAAAAAGCCAAACGTCCAGCTTTTGCTGCCACAGCAAAGGTGCCAGCGGGGAAAAGTGATGCTGGTCCTCACTGCCTCCTGGAACCCCTTCAAATGCCCCATACAATTTGGCCTTCTCTGCTTTCCCGTCGAACCTACCCTCAAAACCACCTTTTTTCGCTTTCATCAGCTTCCGGAGATAAAAAGACAATCGTCCAGCTTTTGCTGCCACAGCAAAAGTGCCAGCGGGGAAAAGTGATGCCTGTCCTTACTGCCTCCTGGAACCCCTTCAAATGCCCCAGACAATTTGGCCCTCTCTGCTTTCCTGCGCACTCTATCCGCAAAAGCACCTTTTTTCACTTTCGGCGCTGTCTGGAGCAAAAAAGACAAACGTCCAGCTTTTGCTGCCACAGCAAAGGTGCCAGCGGGGAAAAGTGATGCTGGTCCTCACTGCCTCCTGGAACCCCTTCAAATGCCCCAGACAATTTGGCCCTCTCTGCTTTCCTGCGGACTCTATCCTCAAAAGCACCTTTTTTAACTTTCGGCGCTGTCTGGAGCAAAAAAGACAAACTTCCAGCTTTTGCTGCCACAGCAAAGGTGCCAGCGGGGAAAAGTGATGCTGGTCCTCACTGCCTCCTGGAACCCCTTCAAATGACGCAGACAATTTGGCCCTCTCTGCTTTCCTGAGGACTCTATCCTCAAAAGCATCATTTTTCAGTCTCGGCAGTCTCCAGAGCAAAAAAGACAAACGTCCAGCTTTTGCTGCCACAGCAAAGGTGCCAGCGGGGAAAAGTGATGCTGGTCCTCACTGCCTCCTGGAACCCCTTCAAATGCCCCAGACAATTTGGCCCTCTCTGCTTTCCTGAGGACTCTATCCTCAAAAGCACCTTTTTTCACTTTCGGCGCTGTCTGGAGCCAAAAAGACAAACGTCCAGCTTTTGCTGCCACAGCAAAGGTGCCAGCGGGGAAAAGTGATGCTGGTCCTCACTGCCTCCTGGAACCCCTTCAAATACCCCATAGAATTTGGCCTTCTCTGCTTTCCCGTCGAACCTACCCTCAAAACCACCTTTTTTCGCTTTCATCAGCTTCCGGAGATAAAAAGACAATCCTCCAGCTTTTGCTGCCAAAGCAAAGGGGCCAGCGGGGAAAAGTGATGCTGGTCCTCACTGCCTCCTGGAATCCCTTCAAATGCCCCATACAATTTAGCCATCTCTGCTTTCCTGCGCACTCTATCCGCAAAAGCACCTTTTTTCACTTTCAACGCTGTCTGGAGCAAAAAAGACAAACGTCCAGCTTTTGCTGCCACAGCAAAAGTGCCAGCGGGGAAAAGTGATGCCTGTCCTCACTGCCTCCTGGAACCCCTTCAAATGCCCCAGACAATTTGGCCTTCTCTGCTTTCCCGTCGAACCTACCCGAAAAACCACCTTTTTTCGTTTTTGTCAGCTTCCGGAGAAAAAAGACAAACGTCTAGCTTTTGCTGCCACAGCAAAGGTGCCAGCGGGGAAAAGTGATGCTGGTCCTCACTGCCTCCTGGAACCCCTTCAAATGCCCCAGACAATTTGGGCCTCTCTGCTTTCCTGCAGAATCTATCCTCAAAAGCATCTTTTTTCAGTCTCGGCAGTCTCCAGAGCAAAAAAGACAAACGTCCAGCTTTTGCTGCCACAGCAAAGGTGCTAGCAGGGAAAAGTGATGCTGGTCCTCACTGCCTCCTGGAACCCGTTCAAATGACGCAGACAATTTGGCCCTCTCTGCTTTCCTGCGGACTCTATCCTCAAAAGCACCTTTTTTCACTTTCGGCGCTGTCTGGAGCAAAAAAGACAAACGTCCAGCTTTTGCTGCCACAGCAAAGGTGCCAGCGGGGAAAAGTGATGCTGGTCCTCACTGCCTCCTGGAACCCCTTCAAATGCCCCAGACAATTTGGCCCTCTCTGCTCTCCTGAGGACTCTAGCCTCAAAAGCACCTTTTTTCACTTTTGGCGCTGTCTGGAGCAAAAAGGACAAACGTCCAGCTTTTGCTGCCACAGCAAAGGTGCCAGCGGGGAAAAGTGATGCTGGTCCTCACTGCCTCCTGGAACCTCTTCAAATGACGCAGAAAATTTGGCCCTCTCTGCTTTCCTGCGCACTCTATCCGCAAAAGCACCTTTTTTCACTTTCAACGCTGTCTGGAGCAAAAAAGACAAACGTCCAGCTTTTGCTGCCACAGCAAAAGTGCCAGCAGGGAAAAGTGATGCTGGTCCTCACTGCCTCCTGGAACCCCTTCAAATGACGCAGACAATTTGGCCCTCTCTGCTTTCCTGCGGACTCTATCCTCAAAAGCATCTTTTTTCAGTCTCGGCAGTCTCCAGAGCAAAAAAGACAAACGTCCAGCTTTTGCTGCCACAGCAAAGTTGCTAGCAGGGAAAAGTGATGCTGGTCCTCACTGCCTCCTGGAACCCCTTCAAATGCCGCAGACAATTTGGCCCTCTCTGCTTTCTTGTGGACTCTATCCTCAAAAGCACCTTTTTTCACTTTAAACGCTGTCTGGAGCAAAAAAGACAAACGTCCAGCTTTTGCTGCCACAGCAAAGGTGCCAGCGGGGAAAAGTGATGCTGGTCCTCACTGCCTCCTGGAACCCCTTCAAATGCCCCAGACCATTTGGCCCTCTCTGCTCTCTTGCGGACTCTATCCTCAAAAGCACCTTTTTTCACTTTTGGCGCTGTCTGGAGCAAAAAAGACAAACGTCCAGCTTTTGCTGCCACAGCAAAGGTGCCAGCGGAGAAAAGTGATGCTGGTCCTCGCTGCCTCCTGGAACCCCTTCAAATGCCCCAGACAATTTGGCCCTCTCTGCTTTCCTGCGCACTCTATCCGCAAAAGCACCTTTTTTCACTTTCAACGCTGACTGGAGCAAAAAAAGCCAAACGTCCAGCTTTTGCTGCCACAGCAAAGGTGCCAGCGGGGAAAAGTGATGCTGGTCCTCACTGCCTCCTGGAACCCCTTCAAATGCCCCATACAATTTGGCCTTCTCTGCTTTCCCGTCGAACCTACCCTCAAAACCACCTTTTTTCGCTTTCATCAGCTTCCGGAGATAAAAAGACAATCGTCCAGCTTTTGCTGCCACAGCAAAAGTGCCAGCGGGGAAAAGTGATGCCTGTCCTTACTGCCTCCTGGAACCCCTTCAAATGCCCCAGACAATTTGGCCCTCTCTGCTTTCCTGCGCACTCTATCCGCAAAAGCACCTTTTTTCACTTTCGGCGCTGTCTGGAGCAAAAAAGACAAACGTCCAGCTTTTGCTGCCACAGCAAAGGTGCCAGCGGGGAAAAGTGATGCTGGTCCTCACTGCCTCCTGGAACCCCTTCAAATGCCCCAGACAATTTGGCCCTCTCTGCTTTCCTGCGGACTCTATCCTCAAAAGCACCTTTTTTAACTTTCGGCGCTGTCTGGAGCAAAAAAGACAAACTTCCAGCTTTTGCTGCCACAGCAAAGGTGCCAGCGGGGAAAAGTGATGCTGGTCCTCACTGCCTCCTGGAACCCCTTCAAATGACGCAGACAATTTGGCCCTCTCTGCTTTCCTGAGGACTCTATCCTCAAAAGCATCATTTTTCAGTCTCGGCAGTCTCCAGAGCAAAAAAGACAAACGTCCAGCTTTTGCTGCCACAGCAAAGGTGCTAGCAGGGAAAAGTGATGCTGGTCCTCACTGCCTCCTGGAACCCCTTCAAATGCCCCAGACCATTTGGCCCTCTCTGCTCTCCTGCGGACTCTATCCTCAAAAGCACCTTTTTTCACTTTCGGCGCTGTCTGGAGCAAAAAAGACAAACGTCCAGCTTTTGCTGCCACAGCAAAGGTGCCAGCGGGGAAAAGTGATGCTGGTCCTCACTGCCTCCTGGAACCCCTTCAAATGCCCCAGACAATTTGGCCCTCTCTGCTCTCCTGAGGACTCTAGCCTCAAAAGCACCTTTTTTCACTTTTGGCGCTGTCTGGAGCAAAAAAGACAAACGTCCAGCTTTTGCTGCCACAGCAAAGGTGCCAGCGGGGAAAAGTGATGCTGGTCCTCACTGCCTCCTGGAACCTCTTCAAATGACGCAGAAAATTTTGCCCTCTCTGCTTTCCTGCGCACTCTATCCGCAAAAGCACCTTTTTTCACTTTCAACGCTGTCTGGAGCAAAAAAGACAAACGTCCAGCTTTTGCTGCCACAGCAAAAGTGCCAGCAGGGAAAAGTGATGCTGGTCCTCACTGCCTCCTGGAACCCCTTCAAATGACGCAGACAATTTGGCCCTCTCTGCTTTCCTGCGGACTCTATCCTCAAAAGCATCTTTTTTCAGTCTCGGCAGTCTCCAGAGCAAAAAAGACAAACGTCCAGCTTTTGCTGCCACAGCAAAGTTGCTAGCAGGGAAAAGTGATGCTGGTCCTCACTGCCTCCTGGAACCCCTTCAAATGCCGCAGACAATTTGGCCCTCTCTGCTTTCTTGTGGACTCTATCCTCAAAAGCACCTTTTTTCACTTTCGGAGCTGTCTGGAGCAAAAAAGACAAACGTCCAGCTTTTGCTGCCACAGCAAAGGTGCCAGCGGGGAAAAGTGATGCTGGTCCTCACTGCCTCCTGGAACCCCTTCAAATGCCCCAGACCATTTGGCCCTCTCTGCTCTCCTGCGGACTCTATCCTCAAAAGCACCTTTTTTCACTTTTGGCGCTGTCTGGAGCAAAAAAGACAAACGTCCAGCTTTTGCTGCCACAGCAAAGGTGCCAGCGGAGAAAAGTGATGCTGGTCCTCGCTGCCTCCTGGAACCCCTTCAAATGCCCCAGACAATTTGGCCCTCTCTGCTTTCCTGCGCACTCTATCCGCAAAAGCACCTTTTTTCACTTTCAACGCTGACTGGAGCAAAAAAAGCCAAACGTCCAGCTTTTGCTGCCACAGCAAAGGTGCCAGCGGGGAAAAGTGATGCTGGTCCTCACTGCCTCCTGGAACCCCTTCAAATGCCCCATACAATTTGGCCTTCTCTGCTTTCCCGTCGAACCTACCCTCAAAACCACCTTTTTTCGCTTTCATCAGCTTCCGGAGATAAAAAGACAATCGTCCAGCTTTTGCTGCCACAGCAAAAGTGCCAGCGGGGAAAAGTGATGCCTGTCCTTACTGCCTCCTGGAACCCCTTCAAATGCCCCAGACAATTTGGCCCTCTCTGCTTTCCTGCGCACTCTATCCGCAAAAGCACCTTTTTTCACTTTCAACGCTGTCTGGAGCAAAAAAGACAAACGTCCAGCTTTTGCTGCCACAGCAAAGGTGCCAGCGGGGAAAAGTGATGCTGGTCCTCACTGCCTCCTGGAACCCCTTCAAATGCCCCAGACAATTTGGCCCTCTCTGCTTTCCTGCGGACTCTATCCTCAAAAGCACCTTTTTTAACTTTCGGCGCTGTCTGGAGCAAAAAAGACAAACTTCCAGCTTTTGCTGCCACAGCAAAGGTGCCAGCGGGGAAAAGTGATGCTGGTCCTCGCTGCCTCCTGGAACCCCTTCAAATGACGCAGACAATTTGGCCCTCTCTGCTTTCCTGCGGACTCTATCCTGAAAAGCATCATTTTTCAGTCTTGGCAGTCTCCAGAGCAAAAAAGACAAACGTCCAGCTTTTGCTGCCACAGCAAAGGTGCTAGCAGGGAAAAGTGATGCTGGTCCTCACTGCCTCCTGGAACCCCTTCAAATGCCGCAGACAATTTGGCCCTCTCTGCTTTCTTGCGGACTCTATCCTCAAAAGCACCTTTTTTCACTTTCGGCGCTGTCTGGAGCAAAAAAGACAAACGTCCAGCTTTTGCTGCCACAGCAAAGGTGCCAGCGGGGAAAAGTGATGCTGGTCCTCACTGCCTCCTGGAACCCCTTCAAATGCCCCAGACAATTTGGCCCTCTCTGCTTTCCTGAGGACTCTATCCTCAAAAGCACCTTTTTTCACTTTCGGCGCTGTCTGGAGCCAAAAAGACAAACGTCCAGCTTTTGCTGCCACAGCAAAGGTGCCAGCGGGGAAAAGTGATGCTGGTCCTCACTGCCTCCTGGAACCCCTTCAAATACCCCATAGAATTTGGCCTTCTCTGCTTTCCCGTCGAACCTACCCTCAAAACCACCTTTTTTCGCTTTCATCAGCTTCCGGAGATAAAAAGACAATCCTCCAGCTTTTGCTGCCAAAGCAAAGGGGCCAGCGGGGAAAAGTGATGCTGGTCCTCACTGCCTCCTGGAATCCCTTCAAATGCCCCATACAATTTAGCCCTCTCTGCTTTCCTGCGCACTCTATCCGCAAAAGCACCTTTTTTCACTTTCAACGCTGTCTGGAGCAAAAAAGACAAACGTCCAGCTTTTGCTGCCACAGCAAAAGTGCCAGTGGGGAAAAGTGATGCCTGTCCTCACTGCCTCCTGGAACCCCTTCAAATGCACCAGACAATTTGGCCTTCTCTGCTTTCCCGTCGAACCTACCCGAAAAACCACCTTTTTTCGTTTTTGTCAGCTTCCGGAGCAAAAAAGACAAATGTCTAGCTTTTGCTGCCACAGCAAAGGTGCCAGCGGGGAAAAGTGATGCCTGTCCTTACTGCCTCCTGGAACCCCTTCAAATGCCCCAGACAATTTGGCCCTCTCTGCTTTCCTGCAGAATCTATCCTCAAAAGCATCTTTTTTCAGTCTCGGCAGTCTCCAGAGCAAAAAAGACAAACGTCCAGCTTTTGCTGCCACAGCAAAGGTGCCAGCGGGGAAAAGTGATGCTGGTCCTCACTGCCTCCTGGAACCCCTTCAAATGCCCCATACAATTTGGCCCTCTCTGCTTTCCTGCAGAATCTATCCTCAAAAGCATCTTTTTTCAGTCTCGGCAGTCTCCAGAGCAAAAAAGACAAACGTCCAGCTTTTGCTGCCACAGCAAAGGTGCCAGCGGGGAAAAGTGATGCTGGTCCTCACTGCCTCCTGGAACCCCTTCAAATGCCCCAGACCATTTGGCCCTCTCTGCTCTCCTGCAGACTGTATCCTGAAAAGCACCTTTTTTCACTTTTGGCGCTGTCTGGAGCAAAAAAGACAAACGTCCAGCTTTTGCTGCCACAGCAAAGGTGCCAGCGGGGAAAAGTGATGCTGGTCCTCGCTGCCTCCTGGAACCCCTTCAAATGCCCCAGACTATTTGGCCCTCTCTGCTTTCCTGCGCACTCTATCCGCAAAAGCACCTTTTTTCACTTTCAACGCTGACTGGAGCAAAAAAGACAAACGTCCAGCTTTTGCTGCCACAGCAAAGGTGCCAGCGGGGAAAAGTGATGCTGGTCCTCACTGCCTCCTGGAACCCCTTCAAATGCCCCATACAATTTGGCCTTCTCTGCTTTCCCGTCGAACCTACCCTCAAAACCACCTTTTTTCGCTTTCATCAGCTTCCGGAGATAAAAAGACAATCGTCCAGCTTTTGCTGCCACAGCAAAAGTGCCAGCGGGGAAAAGTGATGCCTGTCCTTACTGCCTCCTGGAACCCCTTCAAATGCCCCAGACAATTTGGCCCTCTCTGCTTTCCTGCGCACTCTATCCGCAAAAGCACCTTTTTTCACTTTCAACGCTGTCTGGAGCAAAAAAGACAAACGTCCAGCTTTTGCTGCCACAGCAAAGGTGCTAGCAGGGAAAAGTGATGCTGGTCCTCACTGCCTCCTGGAACCCCTTCAAATGCCGCAGACAATTTGGCCCTCTCTGCTTTCTTGCGGACTCTATCCTCAAAAGCACCTTTTTTCACTTTCGGCGCTGTCTGGAGCAAAAAAGACAAACGTCCAGCTTTTGCTGCCACAGCAAAGGTGCCAGCGGGGAAAAGTGATGCTGGTCCTCACTGCCTCCTGGAACCCCTTCAAATGCCCCAGACAATTTGGCCCTCTCTGCTTTCCTGAGGACTCTATCCTCAAAAGCACCTTTTTTCACTTTCGGCGCTGTCTGGAGCCAAAAAGACAAACGTCCAGCTTTTGCTGCCACAGCAAAGGTGCCAGCGGGGAAAAGTGATGCTGGTCCTCACTGCCTCCTGGAACCCCTTCAAATACCCCATAGAATTTGGCCTTCTCTGCTTTCCCGTCGAACCTACCCTCAAAACCACCTTTTTTCGCTTTCATCAGCTTCCGGAGATAAAAAGACAATCCTCCAGCTTTTGCTGCCAAAGCAAAGGGGCCAGCGGGGAAAAGTGATGCTGGTCCTCACTGCCTCCTGGAATCCCTTCAAATGCCCCATACAATTTAGCCCTCTCTGCTTTCCTGCGCACTCTATCCGCAAAAGCACCTTTTTTCACTTTCAACGCTGTCTGGAGCAAAAAAGACAAACGTCCAGCTTTTGCTGCCACAGCAAAAGTGCCAGTGGGGAAAAGTGATGCCTGTCCTCACTGCCTCCTGGAACCCCTTCAAATGCCCCAGACAATTTGGCCTTCTCTGCTTTCCCGTCGAACCTACCCGAAAAACCACCTTTTTTCGTTTTTGTCAGCTTCCGCAGCAAAAAAGACAAATGTCTAGCTTTTGCTGCCACAGCAAAGGTGCCAGCGGGGAAAAGTGATGCTGGTCCTCACTGCCTCCTGGAACCCCTTCAAATGCCCCAGACAATTTGGCCCTCTCTGCTTTCCTGCAGAATCTATCCTCAAAAGCATCTTTTTTCAGTCTCGGCAGTCTCCAGAGCAAAAAAGACAAACGTCCAGCTTTTGCTGCCACAGCAAAGGTGCCAGCGGGGAAAAGTGATGCTGGTCCTCACTGCCTCCTGGAACCCCTTCAAATGCCCCATACAATTTGGCCCTCTCTGCTTTCCTGCAGAATCTATCCTCAAAAGCATCTTTTTTCAGTCTCGGCAGTCTCCAGAGCAAAAAAGACAAACGTCCAGCTTTTGCTGCCACAGCAAAGGTGCCAGCGGGGAAAAGTGATGCTGGTCCTCACTGCCTCCTGGAACCCCTTCAAATGCCCCAGACCATTTGGCCCTCTCTGCTCTCCTGCAGACTGTATCCTGAAAAGCACCTTTTTTCACTTTTGGCGCTGTCTGGAGCAAAAAAGACAAACGTCCAGCTTTTGCTGCCACAGCAAAGGTGCCAGCGGGGAAAAGTGATGCCTGTCCTTACTGCCTCCTGGAACCCCTTCAAATGCCCCAGACAATTTGGCCCTCTCTGCTTTCCTGAGGACTGTATCCGCAAAAGCACCTTTTTTCACTTTCAACGCTGTCTGGAGCAAAAAAGACAAACGTTCAGCTTTTGCTGCCACAGCAAAGGTGCCAGCGGGGAAAAGTGATGCTGGTCCTCACTGCCTCCTGGAACCCCTTCAAATGCCCCATACAATTTGGCCTTCTCTGCTTTCCCGTCGAACCTACCCTCAAAACCACCTTTTTTCGCTTTCATCAGCTTCCGGAGATAAAAAGACAATCGTCCAGCTTTTGCTGCCACAGCAAAAGTGCCAGCGGGGAAAAGTGATGCCTGTCCTTACTGCCTCCTGGAACCCCTTCAAATGCCCCAGACAATTTGGCCCTCTCTGCTTTCCTGCGCACTCTATCCGCAAAAGCACCTTTTTTCACTTTCAACGCTGTCTGGAGCAAAAAAGACAAACGTCCAGCTTTTGCTGCCACAGCAAAGGTGCCAGCGGGGAAAAGTGATGCTGGTCCTCACTGCCTCCTGGAACCCCTTCAAATGCCCCAGACAATTTGGCCCTCTCTGCTTTCCTGAGGACTCTATCCTCAAAAGCACCTTTTTTCACTTTCGGCGCTGTCTGGAGCAAAAAAGACAAACTTCCAGCTTTTGCTGCCACAGCAAAGGTGCCAGCGGGGAAAAGTGATGCTGGTCCTCACTGCCTCCTGGAACCCCTTCAAATGACGCAGAAAATTTGGCCCTCTCTGCTTTCCTGCGGACTCTATCCTCAAAAGCATCATTTTTCAGTCTCGGCAGTCTCCAGAGCAAATGAGACAAACGTCCAGCTTTTGCTGCCACAGCAAAGGTGCTAGCAGGGAAAAGTGATGCTGGTCCTCACTGCCTCCTGGAACCCCTTCAAATGCCGCAGACAATTTGGCCCTCTCTGCTTTCTTGCGGACTCTATCCTCAAAAGCACCTTTTTTCACTTTCGGCGCTGTCTGGAGCAAAAAAGACAAACGTTCAGCTTTTGCTGCCACAGCAAAGGTGCCAGCGGGGAAAAGTGATGCTGGTCCTCACTGCCTCCTGGAACCCCTTCAAATGCCCCAGACAATTTGGCCCTCTCTGCTCTCCTTAGGACTCTATCCTCAAAAGCACCTTTTTTCACTTTCGGCGCTGTCTGGAGCCAAAAAGACAAACGTCCAGCTTTTGCTGCCACAGCAAAGGTGCCAGCGGGGAAAAGTGATGCTGGTCCTCACTGCCTCCTGGAACCCCTTCAAATGCCCCAGACAATTTGGCCTTCTCTGCTTTCCCGTCGAACCTACCCTCAAAACCACCTTTTTTCGCTTTCATCAGCTTCCGGAGATAAAAAGACAATCCTCCAGCTTTTGCTGCCAAAGCAAAGGGGCCAGCGGGGAAAAGTGATGCTGGTCCTCACTGCCTCCTGGAATCCCTTCAAATGCCCCATACAATTTAGCCCTCTCTGCTTTCCTGCGCACTCTATCCGCAAAAGCACCTTTTTTCACTTTCAACGCTGTCTGGAGCAAAAAAGACAAACTTCCAGCTTTTGCTGCCACAGCAAAAGTGCCAGTGGGGAAAAGTGATGCCTGTCCTCACTGCCTCCTGGAACCCCTTCAAATGCCCCAGACAATTTGGCCTTCTCTGCTTTCCCGTCGAACCTACCCGAAAAACCACCTTTTTTCGTTTTTGTCAGCTTCCGGAGCAAAAAAGACAAATGTCTAGCTTTTGCTGCCACAGCAAAGGTGCCAGCGGGGAAAAGTGATGCTGGTCCTCACTGCCTCCTGGAACCCCTTCAAATGCCCCAGACAATTTGGCCCTCTCTGCTTTCCTGCAGAATCTATCCTCAAAAGCATCTTTTTTCAGTCTCGGCAGTCTCCAGAGCAAAAAAGACAAACGTCCAGCTTTTGCTGCCACAGCAAAGGTGCCAGCGGGGAAAAGTGATGCTGGTCCTCACTGCCTCCTGGAACCCCTTCAAATGCCCCATACAATTTGGCCCTCTCTGCTTTCCTGCAGAATCTATCCTCAAAAGCATCTTTTTTCAGTCTCGGCAGTCTCCAGAGCAAAAAAGACAAACGTCCAGCTTTTGCTGCCACAGCAAAGGTGCCAGCGGGGAAAAGTGATGCTGGTCCTCACTGCCTCCTGGAACCCCTTCAAATGCCCCAGACCATTTGGCCCTCTCTGCTCTCCTGCAGACTGTATCCTGAAAAGCACCTTTTTTCACTTTTGGCGCTGTCTGGAGCAAAAAAGACAAACGTCCAGCTTTTGCTGCCACAGCAAAGGTGCCAGCGGGGAAAAGTGATGCTGGTCCTCGCTGCCTCCTGGAACCCCTTCAAATGCCCCAGACAATTTGGCCCTCTCTGCTTTCCTGCGCACTCTATCCGCAAAAGCACCTTTTTTCACTTTCAACGCTGACTGGAGCAAAAAAGACAAACGTCCAGCTTTTGCTGCCACAGCAAAGGTGCCAGCGGGGAAAAGTGATGCTGGTCCTCACTGCCTCCTGGAACCCCTTCAAATGCCCCATACAATTTGGCCTTCTCTGCTTTCCCGTCGAACCTACCCTCAAAACCACCTTTTTTCGCTTTCATCAGCTTCCGGAGATAAAAAGACAATCGTCCAGCTTTTGCTGCCACAGCAAAAGTGCCAGCGGGGAAAAGTGATGCCTGTCCTTACTGCCTCCTGGAACCCCTTCAAATGCCCCAGACAATTTGGCCCTCTCTGCTTTCCTGCGCACTCTATCCGCAAAAGCACCTTTTTTCACTTTCAACGCTGTCTGGAGCAAAAAAGACAAACGTCCAGCTTTTGCTGCCACAGCAAAGGTGCCAGCGGGGAAAAGTGATGCTGGTCCTCACTGCCTCCTGGAACCCCTTCAAATGCCCCAGACAATTTGGCCCTCTCTGCTTTCCTGAGGACTCTATCCTCAAAAGCACCTTTTTTCACTTTCGGCGCTGTCTGGAGCAAAAAAGACAAACTTCCAGCTTTTGCTGCCACAGCAAAGGTGCCAGCGGGGAAAAGTGATGCTGGTCCTCACTGCCTCCTGGAACCCCTTCAAATGACGCAGAAAATTTGGCCCTCTCTGCTTTCCTGCGGACTCTATCCTCAAAAGCATCATTTTTCAGTCTCGGCAGTCTCCAGAGCAAATGAGACAAACGTCCAGCTTTTGCTGCCACAGCAAAGGTGCTAGCAGGGAAAAGTGATGCTGGTCCTCACTGCCTCCTGGAACCCCTTCAAATGCCGCAGACAATTTGGCCCTCTCTGCTTTCTTGCGGACTCTATCCTCAAAAGCACCTTTTTTCACTTTCGGCGCTGTCTGGAGCAAAAAAGACAAACGTCCAGCTTTTGCTGCCACAGCAAAGGTGCCAGCGGGGAAAAGTGATGCTGGTCCTCACTGCCTCCTGGAACCCCTTCAAATGCCCCAGACAATTTGGCCCTCTCTGCTCTCCTGAGGACTCTATCCTCAAAAGCACCTTTTTTCACTTTCGGCGCTGTCTGGAGCCAAAAAGACAAACGTCCAGCTTTTGCTGCCACAGCAAAGGTGCCAGCGGGGAAAAGTGATGCTGGTCCTCACTGCCTCCTGGAACCCCTTCAAATGCCCCAGACAATTTGGCCTTCTCTGCTTTCCCGTCGAACCTACCCTCAAAACCACCTTTTTTCTCTTTCATCAGCTTCCGGAGATAAAAAGACAATCGTCCAGCTTTTGCTGCCACAGCAAAAGTGCCAGCGGGGAAAAGTGATGCCTGTCCTTACTGCCTCCTGGAACCCCTTCAAATGCCCCAGACAATTTGGCCCTCTCTGCTTTCCTGCGCACTCTATCCGCAAAAGCACCTTTTTTCACTTTCAACGCTGTCTGGAGCAAAAAAGACAAACGTCCAGCTTTTGCTGCCACAGCAAAGGTGCCAGCGGGGAAAAGTGATGCTGGTTCTCACTGCCTCCTGGAACCCCTTCAAATGACGCAGACAATTTGGCCCTCTCTGCTTTCCTGCGGACTCTATCCTCAAAAGCACCTTTTTTCACTTTCGGCGCTGTCTGGAGCAAAAAAGACAAACTTCCAGCTTTTGCTGCCACAGCAAAGGTGCCAGCGGGGAAAAGTGATGCTGGTCCTCACTGCCTCCTGGAACCCCTTCAAATGACGCAGACAATTTGGCCCTCTCTGCTTTCCTGCGGACTCTATCCTCAAAAGCATCTTTTTTCAGTCTCGGCAGTCTCCAGAGCAAAAAAGACAAACTTCCAGCTTTTGCTGCCACAGCAAAAGTGCTAGCAGGGAAAAGTGATGCTGGTCCTCACTGCCTCCTGGAACCCCTTCAAATGCCCCAGACAATTTGGCCCTCTCTGCTTTCCTGCGCACTCTATCCGCAAGAGCACCTTTTTTCACTTTCAACGCTGTCTGGAGCAAAAAAGACAAACGTCCAGCTTTTGCTGCCACAGCAAAGGTGCCAGCGGGGAAAAGTGATGCTGGTCCTCACTGCCTCCTGGAACCCCTTCAAATGCCCCATACAATTTGGCCCTCTCTGCTTTCCTGCGCACTCTATCCGCAAAAGCACCTTTTTTCAGTTTCGGCGCTGTCTGGAGCAAAAAAGACAAACGTCCAGCTTTTGCTGCCACAGCAAAAGTGCCAGCGGGGAAAAGTGATGCTGGTCCTCACTGCCTCCTGGAACCCCTTCAAATGCCCCAGACAATTTGGCCCTCTCTGCTTTTCTGCGGACTCTATCATCAAAAGCACCTTTTTTTCACTTTCGGCGCTGTCTGGAGCAAAAAAGAAAAACGTCCGGCTTTTGCTGCCACAGCAAAAGTGCCAGCGGGGAAAAGTGATGCCTGTCCTTACTGCCTCCTGGAACCCCTTCAAATGCCCCAGACAATTTGGCCCTCTCTGCTTTCCTGCGCACTCTATCCGCAAAAGCACCTTTTTTCACTTTCAACGCTGTCTGGAGCAAAAAAGACAAACGTCCAGCTTTTGCTGCCACAGCAAAGGTGCCAGCGGGGAAAAGTGATGCTGGTCCTCACTGCCTCCTGGAACCCCTTCAAATGCCTTATACAATTTGGCCCTCTCTGCTTTCCTGAGGACTCTATCCTCAAAAGCACCTTTTTTCACTTTCGGCGCTGTCTGGAGCAAAAAAGACAAACGTCCAGCTTTTGCTGCCACAGCAAAGGTGCCAGCGGGGAAAAGTGATGCTGGTCCTCACTGCCTCCTGGAACCCCTTCAAATGCCCCATACAATTTGGCCCTCTTAGCTTTCCTGCGCACTCTATCCGCAAAAGCACCTTTTTTAACTTTCGGCGCTGTCTGGAGCAAAAAAGACAAACGTCCAGCTTTTGCTGCCACAGCAAAGGTGCCAGCGGGGAAAAGTGATGCTGGTCCTCACTGCCTCCTGGAACCCCTTCAAATGCCCCAGACAATTTGGCCTTCTCTGCTTTCCCGTCGAACCTACCCTCAAAACCACCTTTTTTCGCTTTCAGCAGCTTCCGGAGATAAAAAGACAATCGTCCAGCTTTTGCTGCCACAGCAAAAGTGCCAGCGGGGAAAAGTGATGCCTGTCCCTACTGCCTCCTGGAACCCCTTCAAATGCCCCAGACAATTTGGCCCTCTCTGCTTTCCTGCGCACTCTATCCGCAAAAGCACCTTTTTTCACTTTCAACGCTGTCTGGAGCAAAAAAGACAAACGTCCAGCTTTTGCTGCCACAGCAAAGGTGCCAGGGGGAAAAGTGATGCTGGTCCTCACTGCCTCCTGGAACCCCTTCAAATGACGCAGACAATTTGGCCCTCTCTGCTTTCCTGCGGACTCTATCCTCAAAAGCACCTTTTTTCACTTTTGGCGCTTTCTGGAGCAAAAAAGACAAACGTCCAGCTTTTGCTGCCACAGCAAAGGTGCCAGCGGGGAAAAGTGATGCCTGTCCTTACTGCCTCCTGGAACCCCTTCAAATGCCCCAGACAATTTGGCCCTCTCTGCTTTCCTGCGCACTCTATCCGCAAAAGCACCTTTTTTAACTTTCAACGCTGTCTGGAGCAAAAAAGACAAACGTCCAGCTTTTGCTGCCACAGCAAAGGTGCCAGCGGGGAAAAGTGATGCTGGTTCTCACTGCCTCCTGGAACCCCTTCAAATGCCCCATACAATTTGGCCCTCTCTGCTTTCCTGAGGACTCTATCCGCAAAAGCACCTTTTTTCACTTTCAACGCTGTCTGGAGCAAAAAAGACAAACGTCCAGCTTTTGCTGCCACAGCAAAGGTGCCAGCGGGGAAAAGTGATGCTGGTCCTCGCTGCCTCCTGGAACCCCTTCAAATGCCCCAGACAATTTGGCCCTCTCTGCTTTCCTGCGCACTCTATCCGCAAAAGCACCTTTTTTCACTTTCAACGCTGACTGGAGCAAAAAAAGCCAAACGTCCAGCTTTTGCTGCCACAGCAAAGGTGCCAGCGGGGAAAAGTGATGCTGGTCCTCACTGCCTCCTGGAACCCCTTCAAATGCCCCATACAATTTGGCCTTCTCTGCTTTCCCGTCGAACCTACCCTCAAAACCACCTTTTTTCGCTTTCATCAGCTTCTGGAGATAAAAAGACAATCGTCCAGCTTTTGCTGCCACAGCAAAAGTGCCAGCGGGGAAAAGTGATGCCTGTCCTTACTGCCTCCTGGAACCCCTTCAAATGCCCCAGACAATTTGGCCCTCTCTGCTTTCCTGCGCACTCTATCCGCAAAAGCACCTTTTTTCACTTTTGGCGCTGTCTGGAGCAAAAAAGACAAACTTCCAGCTTTTGCTGCCACAGCAAAGGTGCCAGCGGGGAAAAGTGATGCTGGTCCTCACTGCCTCCTGGAACCCCTTCAAATGCCGCAGACAATTTGGCCCTCTCTGCTTTCCTGAGGACTCTATCCTCAAAAGCACCTTTTTTCACTTTCGGCGCTGTCTGGAGCCAAAAAGACAAACGTCCAGCTTTTGCTGCCACAGCAAATGTGCCAGCGGGGAAAAGTGATGCTGGTCCTCACTGCCTCCTGGAACCCCTTCAAATGCCCCAGACAATTTGGCCCTCTCTGCTTTCCTGAGGACTCTATCCTCAAAAGCACCTTTTTTCACTTTCGGCGCTGTCTGGAGCAAAAAAGACAAACGTCCAGCTTTTGCTGCCACAGCAAAGGTGCCAGCGGGGAAAAGTGATGCTGGTCCTCACTGCCTCCTGGAACCCCTTCAAATGCTCCAGACAATTTGGCCCTCTCTGCTTTCCTGCGCACTCTATCCTCAAAAGCACCTTTTTTCACTTTTGGCGCTTTCTGGAGCAAAAAAGACAAACGTCCAGCTTTTGCTGCCACAGCAAAGGTGCCAGCGGGGAAAAGTGATGCTGGTCCTCACTGCCTCCTGGAACCCCTTCAAATGCCCCAGACAATTTGGCCCTCTCTGCTTTCCTGAGGACTCTATCCGCAAAAGCACCTTTTTTCACTTTCAACGCTGTCTGGAGCAAAAAAGACAAACGTCCAGCTTTTGCTGCCACAGCAAAGGTGCCAGCGGGGAAAAGTGATGCTGGTCCTCACTGCCTCCTGGAACCCCTTCAAATGCCTTATACAATTTGGCCCTCTCTGCTTTCCTGAGGACTCTATCCTCAAAAGCACCTTTTTTCACTTTCGGCGCTGTCTGGAGCAAAAAAGACAAACGTCCAGCTTTTGCTGCCACAGCAAAGGTGCCAGCGGGGAAAAGTGATGCTGGTCCTCACTGCCTCCTGGAACCCCTTCAAATGCCCCAGACAATTTGGCCCTCTCTGCTTTCCTGAGGACTCTATCCTCAAAAGCACCTTTTTTCACTTTTGGCGCTGTCTGGAGCAAAAAAGACAAACGTCCAGCTTTTGCTGCCACAGTAAAGGTGCCAGCGGGGAAAAGTGATGCTGGTCCTCACTGCCTCCTGGAACCCCTTCAAATGCCTTATACAATTTGGCCCTCTCTGCTTTCCTGCGGACTCTATCCTCAAAAGCACCTTTTTTCACTTTCGGCGCTGTCTGGAGCCAAAAAGACAAACGTCCAGCTTTTGCTGCCACAGCAAAGGTGCCAGCGGGGAAAAGTGATGCTGGTCCTCACTGCCTCCTGGAACCCCTTCAAATGCCCCAGACCATTTGGCCCTCTCTGCTTTCCTGCGCACTCTATCCGCAAAAGCACCTTTTTTCAGTTTCGGCGCTGTCTGGAGCAAAAAAGACAAACATCCAGCTTTTGCTGCCACAGCAAAATTGCCAGCGGGGAAAAGTGATGCTGGTCCTCACTGCCTCCTGGAACCCCTTCAAATGCCCCAGACAATTTGGCCCTCTCTGCTTTTCTGCGGACTCTATCATCAAAAGCACCTTTTTTTCACTTTCGGCGCTGTCTGGAGCAAAAAAGAAAAACGTCCGGCTTTTGCTGCCACAGCAAAAGTGCCAGCGGGGAAAAGTGATGCCTGTCCTTACTGCCTCCTGGAACCCCTTCAAATGCCCCAGACAATTTGGCCCTCTCTGCTTTCCTGAGGACTGTATCCGCAAAAGCACCTTTTTTCACTTTCAACGCTGTCTGGAACAAAAAAGACAAACGTCCAGCTTTTGCTGCCACAGCAAAGGTGCCAGCGGGGAAAAGTGATGCTGGTCCTCACTGCCTCCTGGAACCCCTTCAAATGCCTTATACAATTTGGCCCTCTCTGCTTTCCTGAGGACTCTATCCTCAAAAGCACCTTTTTTCACTTTCGGCGCTGTCTGGAGCAAAAAAGACAAACGTCCAGCTTTTGCTGCCACAGCAAAGGTGCCAGCGGGGAAAAGTGATGCTGGTCCTCACTGCCTCCTGGAACCCCTTCAAATGCCCCATACAATTTGGCCCTCTCTGCTTTCCTGCGCACTCTATCCGCAAAAGCACCTTTTTTCACTTTCGGCGCTGTCTGGAACCAAAAAGACAAACGTCCAGCTTTTGCTGCCACAGCAAAGGTGCCAGCGGGGAAAAGTGATGCTGGTCCTCACTGCCTCCTGGAACCCCTTCAAATGCCCCAAACAATTTGGCCTTCTCTGCTTTCCCGTCGAACCTACCCTCAAAACCACCTTTTTTCGCTTTCATCAGCTTCCGGAGATAAAAAGACAATCGTCCAGCTTTTGCTGCCACAGCAAAAGTGCCAGCGGGGAAAAGTGATGCCTGTCCTTACTGCCTCCTGGAACCCCTTCAAATGCCCCAGACAATTTGGCCCTCTCTGCTTTCTTGCGCACTCTATCCGCAAAAGCACCTTTTTTCACTTTCAACGCTGTCTGGAGCAAAAAAGACAAACGTCCAGCTTTTGCTGCCACAGCAAAGGTGCCAGGGGGAAAAGTGATGCTGGTCCTCACTGCCTCCTGGAACCCCTTCAAATGCCCCAGACAATTTGGCCCTCTCTGCTTTCCTGCGGACTCTATCCTCAAAAGCACCTTTTTTCACTTTTGGCGCTGTCTGGAGCAAAAAAGACAAACGTCCAGCTTTTGCTGCCACAGCAAAGGTGCCAGCGGGGAAAAGTGATGCTGGTCCTCACTGCCTCCTGGAACCCCTTCAAATGCCCCAGACAATTTGGCCCTCTCTGCTTTCCTGCGCACTCTATCCTCAAAAGCACCTTTTTTCACTTTTGGCGCTTTCTGGAGCAAAAAAGACAAACGTCCAGCTTTTGCTGCCACAGCAAAGGTGCCAGCGGGGAAAAGTGATGCTGGTCCTCACTGCCTCCTGGAACCCCTTCAAATGCCCCATACAATTTGGCCCTCTCTGCTTTCCTGAGGACTCTATCCTCAAAAGCACCTTTTTTCACTTTCGGCGCTGTCTGGAGCAAAAAAGACAAACGTCCAGCTTTTGCTGCCACAGCAAAAGTGCCAGCGGGGAAAAGTGATGCCTGTCCTTACTGCCTCCTGGAACCCCTTCAAATGCCGCAGACAATTTGGCCCTCTCTGCTTTCCTGCGCACTCTATCCGCAAAAGCACCTTTTTTAACTTTCAACGCTGTCTGGAGCAAAAAAGACAAACGTCCAGCTTTTGCTGCCACAGCAAAGGTGCCAGCGGGGAAAAGTGATGCTGGTTCTCACTGCCTCCTGGAACCCCTTCAAATGCCCCATACAATTTGGCCCTCTCTGCTTTCCTGAGGACTCTATCCGCAAAAGCACCTTTTTTCACTTTCGGCGCTGTCTGGAGCAAAAAAGACAAACGTCCAGCTTTTGCTGCCACAGAAAAAGTGCCAGCGGGGAAAAGTGATGCCTGTCCTTACTGCCTCCTGGAACCCCTTCAAATGCCCCAGACAATTTGGCCCTCTCTGCTTTCCTGAGGACTCTATCCTCAAAAGCACCTTTTTTCACTTTCGGCGCTGTCTGGAGCCAAAAAGACAAACGTCCAGCTTTTGCTGCCACAGCAAAGGTGCCAGCGGGGAAAAGTGATGCTGGTCCTCACTGCCTCCTGGAACCCCTTCAAATGCCTCAGACAATTTGGCCCTCTCTGCTTTCCTGAGGACTCTATCCTCAAAAGCACCTTTTTTCACTTTGGGCGCTGTCTGGAGCAAAAAAGACAAACGTCCAGCTTTTGCTGCCACAGCAAAAGTGCCAGCGGGGAAAAGTGATGCCTGTCCTTACTGCCTCCTGGAACCCCTTCAAATGCCCCAGACAATTTGGCCCTCTCTGCTTTCCTGCGCACTCTATCCGCAAAAGCACCTTTTTTCACTTTCAACGCTGTCTGGAGAAAAAAGACAAACGTCCAGCTTTTGCTGCCACAGCAAAGGTGCCAGCGGGGAAAAGTGATGCTGGTCCTCACTGCCTCCTGGAACCCCTTCAAATGCCCCAGACAATTTGGCCCTCTCTGCTTTCCTGAGGACTCTATCCGCAAAAGCACCTTTTTTCACTTTCAACGCTGTCTGGAGCAAAAAAGACAAACGTCCAGCTTTTGCTGCCACAGCAAAGGTGCCAGCGGGGAAAAGTGATGGTGGTCCTCGCTGCCTCCTGGAACCCCTTCAAATGCCCCAGACAATTTGGCCCTCTCTGCTTTCCTGCGCACTCTATCCGCAAAAGCACCTTTTTTCACTTTCAACGCTGACTGGAGCAAAAAAAGCCAAACGTCCAGCTTTTGCTGCCACAGCAAAGGTGCCAGCGGGGAAAAGTGATGCTGGTCCTCACTGCCTCCTGGAACCCCTTCAAATGCCCCATACAATTTGGCCTTCTCTGCTTTCCCGTCGAACCTACCCTCAAAACCACCTTTTTTCGCTTTCATCAGCTTCCGGAGATAAAAAGACAATCGTCCAGCTTTTGCTGCCACAGCAAAAGTGCCAGCGGGGAAAAGTGATGCCTGTCCTTACTGCCTCCTGGAACCCCTTCAAATGCCCCAGACAATTTGGCCCTCTCTGCTTTCCTGCGCACTCTATACGCAAAAGCACCTTTTTTCACTTTTGGCGCTGTCTGGAGCAAAAAAGACAAACTTCCAGCTTTTGCTGCCACAGCAAAGGTGCCAGCGGGGAAAAGTGATGCTGGTCCTCACTGCCTCCTGGAACCCCTTCAAATGCCGCAGACAATTTGGCCCTCTCTGCTTTCCTGAGGACTCTATCCTCAAAAGCACCTTTTTTCACTTTCGGCGCTGTCTGGAGCCAAAAAGACAAACGTCCAGCTTTTGCTGCCACAGCAAAGGTGCCAGCGGGGAAAAGTGATGCTGGTCCTCACTGCCTCCTGGAACCCCTTCAAATGCCCCAGACAATTTGGCCCTCTCTGCTTTCCTGAGGACTCTATCCTCAAAAGCACCTTTTTTCACTTTCGGCGCTGTCTGGAGCAAAAAAGACAAACGTCCAGCTTTTGCTGCCACAGCAAAGGTGCCAGCGGGGAAAAGTGATGCTGGTCCTCACTGCCTCCTGGAACCCCTTCAAATGCTCCAGACAATTTGGCCCTCTCTGCTTTCCTGCGCACTCTATCCTCAAAAGCACCTTTTTTCACTTTTGGCGCTTTCTGGAGCAAAAAAGACAAACGTCCAGCTTTTGCTGCCACAGCAAAGGTGCCAGCGGGGAAAAGTGATGCTGGTCCTCACTGCCTCCTGGAACCCCTTCAAATGCCCCAGACAATTTGGCCCTCTCTGCTTTCCTGAGGACTCTATCCGCAAAAGCACCTTTTTTCACTTTCAACGCTGTCTGGAGCAAAAAAGACAAACGTCCAGCTTTTGCTGCCACAGCAAAGGTGCCAGCGGGGAGAAGTGATGCTGGTCCTCACTGCCTCCTGGAACCCCTTCAAATGCCTTATACAATTTGGCCCTCTCTGCTTTCCTGAGGACTCTATCCTCAAAAGCACCTTTTTTCACTTTCGGCGCTGTCTGGAGCAAAAAAGACAAACGTCCAGCTTTTGCTGCCACAGCAAAGGTGCCAGCGGGGAAAAGTGATGCTGGTCCTCACTGCCTCCTGGAACCCCTTCAAATGCCCCAGACAATTTGGCCCTCTCTGCTTTCCTGAGGACTCTATCCTCAAAAGCACCTTTTTTCACTTTTGGCGCTGTCTGGAGCAAAAAAGACAAACGTCCAGCTTTTGCTGCCACAGTAAAGGTGCCAGCGGGGAAAAGTGATGCTGGTCCTCACTGCCTCCTGGAACCCCTTCAAATGCCTTATACAATTTGGCCCTCTCTGCTTTCCTGCGGACTCTATCCTCAAAAGCACCTTTTTTCACTTTCGGCGCTGTCTGGAGCCAAAAAGACAAACGTCCAGCTTTTGCTGCCACAGCAAAGGTGCCAGCGGGGAAAAGTGATGCTGGTCCTCACTGCCTCCTGGAACCCCTTCAAATGCCCCATACAATTTGGCCCTCTCTGCTTTCCTGCGCACTCTATCCGCAAAAGCACCTTTTTTCACTTTCGGCGCTGTCTGGAGCAAAAAAGACAAACATCCAGCTTTTGCTGCCACAGCAAAAGTGCCAGCGGGGAAAAGTGATGCTGGTCCTCACTGCCTCCTGGAACCCCTTCAAATGCCCCAGACAATTTGGCCCTCTCTGCTTTTCTGCGGACTCTATCATCAAAAGCACCTTTTTTTCACTTTCGGCGCTGTCTGGAGCAAAAAAGAAAAACGTCCGGCTTTTGCTGCCACAGCAAAAGTGCCAGCGGGGAAAAGTGATGCCTGTCCTTACTGCCTCCTGGAACCCCTTCAAATGCCCCAGACAATTTGGCCCTCTCTGCTTTCCTGAGGACTGTATCCGCAAAAGCACCTTTTTTCACTTTCAACGCTGTCTGGAACAAAAAAGACAAACGTCCAGCTTTTGCTGCCACAGCAAAGGTGCCAGCGGGGAAAAGTGATGCTGGTCCTCACTGCCTCCTGGAACCCCTTCAAATGCCTTATACAATTTGGCCCTCTCTGCTTTCCTGAGGACTCTATCCTCAAAAGCACCTTTTTTCACTTTCGGCGCTGTCTGGAGCCAAAAAGACAAACGTCCAGCTTTTGCTGCCACAGCAAAGGTGCCAGCGGGGAAAAGTGATGCTGGTCCTCACTGCCTCCTGGAACCCCTTCAAATGCCCCAAACAATTTGGCCTTCTCTGCTTTCCCGTCGAACCTACCCTCAAAACCACCTTTTTTCGCTTTCATCAGCTTCCGGAGATAAAAAGACAATCGTCCAGCTTTTGCTGCCACAGCAAAAGTGCCAGCGGGGAAAAGTGATGCCTGTCCTTACTGCCTCCTGGAACCCCTTCAAATGCCCCAGACAATTTGGCCCTCTCTGCTTTCTTGCGCACTCTATCCGCAAAAGCACCTTTTTTCACTTTCAACGCTGTCTGGAGCAAAAAAGACAAACGTCCAGCTTTTGCTGCCACAGCAAAGGTGCCAGGGGGAAAAGTGATGCTGGTCCTCACTGCCTCCTGGAACCCCTTCAAATGCCGCAGACAATTTGGCCCTCTCTGCTTTCCTGCGGACTCTATCCTCAAAAGCACCTTTTTTCACTTTTGGCGCTGTCTGGAGCAAAAAAGACAAACGTCCAGCTTTTGCTGCCACAGCAAAGGTGCCAGCGGGGAAAAGTGATGCTGGTCCTCACTGCCTCCTGGAACCCCTTCAAATGCCCCAGACAATTTGGCCCTCTCTGCTTTCCTGCGCACTCTATCCTCAAAAGCACTTTTTTTCACTTTTGGCGCTTTCTGGAGCAAAAAAGACAAACGTCCAGCTTTTGCTGCCACAGCAAAGGTGCCAGCGGGGAAAAGTGATGCTGGTCCTCACTGCCTCCTGGAACCCCTTCAAATGCCCCAGACAATTTGGCCCTCTCTGCTTTCCTGAGGACTCTATCCTCAAAAGCACCTTTTTTCACTTTCGGCGCTGTCTGGAGCAAAAAAGACAAACGTCCAGCTTTTGCTGCCACAGCAAAAGTGCCAGCGGGGAAAAGTGATGCCTGTCCTTACTGCCTCCTGGAACCCCTTCAAATGCCGCAGACAATTTGGCCCTCTCTGCTTTCCTGCGCACTCTATCCGCAAAAGCACCTTTTTTCACTTTCAACGCTGTCTGGAGCAAAAAAGACAAACGTCCAGCTTTTGCTGCCACAGCAAAGGTGCCAGCGGGGAAAAGTGATGCTGGTTCTCACTGCCTCCTGGAACCCCTTCAAATGCCCCATACAATTTGGCCCTCTCTGCTTTCCTGAGGACTCTATCCGCAAAAGCACCTTTTTTCACTTTCGGCGCTGTCTGGAGCAAAAAAGACAAACGTCCAGCTTTTGCTGCCACAGAAAAAGTGCCAGCGGGGAAAAGTGATGCCTGTCCTTACTGCCTCCTGGAACCCCTTCAAATGCCCCAGACAATTTGGCCCTCTCTGCTTTCCTGAGGACTCTATCCTCAAAAGCACCTTTTTTCACTTTCGGCGCTGTCTGGAGCCAAAAAGACAAACGTCCAGCTTTTGCTGCCACAGCAAAGGTGCCAGCGGGGAAAAGTGATGCTGGTCCTCACTGCCTCCTGGAACCCCTTCAAATGCCTCAGACAATTTGGCCCTCTCTGCTTTCCTGAGGACTCTATCCTCAAAAGCACCTTTTTTCACTTTCGGCGCTGTCTGGAGCAAAAAAGACAAACGTCCAGCTTTTGCTGCCACAGCAAAAGTGCCAGCGGGGAAAAGTGATGCCTGTCCTTACTGCCTCCTGGAACCCCTTCAAATGCCCCAGACAATTTGGCCCTCTCTGCTTTCCTGCGCAATCTATCCGCAAAAGCACCTTTTTTCACTTTCAACGCTGTCTGGAGAAAAAAGACAAACGTCCAGCTTTTGCTGCCACAGCAAAGGTGCCAGCGGGGAAAAGTGATGCTGGTCCTCACTGCCTCCTGGAACCCCTTCAAATGCCCCAGACAATTTGGCCCTCTCTGCTTTCCTGAGGACTCTATCCTCAAAAGCACCTTTTTTCACTTTCAACGCTGTCTGGAGCAAAAAAGACAAACGTCCAGCTTTTGCTGCCACAGCAAAGGTGCCAGGGGGAAAAGTGATGCTGGTCCTCACTGCCTCCTGGAACCCCTTCAAATGCCCCAGACAATTTGGCCCTCTCTGCTTTCCTGCGGACTCTATCCTCAAAAGCACCTTTTTTCACTTTTGGCGCTGTCTGGAGCAAAAAAGACAAACGTCCAGCTTTTGCTGCCACAGCAAAGGTGCCAGCGGGGAAAAGTGATGCCTGTCCTCACTGCCTCCTGGAACCCCTTCAAATGCCCCAGACAATTTGGCCCTCTCTGCTTTCCTGCGCACTCTATCCTCAAAAGCACCTTTTTTCACTTTTGGCGCTTTCTGGAGCAAAAAAGACAAACGTCCAGCTTTTGCTGCCACAGCAAAGGTGCCAGCGGGGAAAAGTGATGCTGGTTCTCACTGCCTCCTGGAACCCCTTCAAATGCCCCATACAATTTGGCCCTCTCTGCTTTCCTGAGGACTCTATCCGCAAAAGCACCTTTTTTCACTTTCAACGCTGTCTGGAGCAAAAAAGACAAACGTCCAGCTTTTGCTGCCACAGCAAAGGTGCCAGCGGGGAAAAGTGATGCTGGTCCTCACTGCCTCCTGGAACCCCTTCAAATGCCTTATACAATTTGGCCCTCTCTGCTTTCCTGAGGACTCTATCCTCAAAAGCACCTTTTTTCACTTTCGGCGCTGTCTGGAGCAAAAAAGACAAACGTCCAGCTTTTGCTGCCACAGAAAAAGTGCCAGCGGGGAAAAGTGATGCCTGTCCTTACTGCCTCCTGGAACCCCTTCAAATGCCCCAGACAATTTGGCCCTCTCTGCTTTCCTGAGGACTCTATCCTCAAAAGCACCTTTTTTCACTTTCGGCGCTGTCTGGAGCCAAAAAGACAAACGTCCAGCTTTTGCTGCCACAGCAAAGGTGCCAGCGGGGAAAAGTGATGCTGGTCCTCACTGCCTCCTGGAACCCCTTCAAATGCCCCAGACAATTTGGCCCTCTCTGCTTTCCTGAGGACTCTATCCTCAAAAGCACCTTTTTTCACTTTCGGCGCTGTCTGGAGCAAAAAAGACAAACGTCCAGCTTTTGCTGCCACAGCAAAAGTGCCAGCGGGGAAAAGTGATGCCTGTCCTTACTGCCTCCTGGAACCCCTTCAAATGCCCCAGACAATTTGGCCCTCTCTGCTTTCCTGCGCAATCTATCCGCAAAAGCACCTTTTTTCACTTTCAACGCTGTCTGGAGAAAAAAGACAAACGTCCAGCTTTTGCTGCCACAGCAAAGGTGCCAGCGGGGAAAAGTGATGCTGGTCCTCACTGCCTCCTGGAACCCCTTCAAATGCCCCATACAATTTGGCCCTCTCTGCTTTCCTGCGCACTCTATCCGCAAAAGCACCTTTTTTCACTTTCGGCGCTGTCTGGAGCCAAAAAGACAAACGTCCAGCTTTTGCTGCCACAGCAAAGGTGCCAGCGGGGAAAAGTGATGCTGGTCCTCACTGCCTCCTGGAACCCCTTCAAATGCCCCAAACAATTTGGCCTTCTCTGCTTTCCCGTCGAACCTACCCTTAAAACCACCTTTTTTCGCTTTCATCAGCTTCCGGAGATAAAAAGACAATCGTCCAGCTTTTGCTGCCACAGCAAAAGTGCCAGCGGGGAAAAGTGATGCCTGTCCTTACTGCCTCCTGGAACCCCTTCAAATGCCCCAGACAATTTGGCCCTCTCTGCTTTCCTGCGCACTCTATACGCAAAAGCACCTTTTTTCACTTTCAACGCTGTCTGGAGCAAAAAAGACAAACGTCCAGCTTTTGCTGCCACAGCAAAGGTGCCAGGGGGAAAAGTGATGCTGGTCCTCACTGCCTCCTGGAACCCCTTCAAATGCCCCAGACAATTTGGCCCTCTCTGCTTTCCTGCGGACTCTATCCTCAAAAGCACCTTTTTTCACTTTTGGCGCTGTCTGGAGCAAAAAAGACAAACGTCCAGCTTTTGCTGCCACAGCAAAGGTGCCAGCGGGGAAAAGTGATGCTGGTCCTCACTGCCTCCTGGAACCCCTTCAAATGCCCCAGACAATTTGGCCCTCTCTGCTTTCCTGCGCACTCTATCCTCAAAAGCACCTTTTTTCACTTTTGGCGCTTTCTGGAGCAAAAAAGACAAACGTCCAGCTTTTGCTGCCACAGCAAAGGTGCCAGCGGGGAAAAGTGATGCTGGTCCTCACTGCCTCCTGGAACCCCTTCAAATGCCCCAGACAATTTGGCCCTCTCTGCTTTCCTGAGGACTCTATCCTCAAATGCACCTTTTTTCACTTTCGGCGCTGTCTGGAGCAAAAAAGACAAACGTCCAGCTTTTGCTGCCACAGCAAAAGTGCCAGCGGGGAAAAGTGATGCTGGTCCTCACTGCCTCCTGGAACCCCTTCAAATGCCCCAGACAATTTGGCCCTCTCTGCTTTCCTGAGGACTCTATCCTCAAAAGCACCTTTTTTCACTTTCGGCGCTGTCTGGAGCAAAAAAGACAAACGTCCAGCTTTTGCTGCCACAGCAAAAGTGCCAGCGGGGAAAAGTGATGCCTGTCCTTACTGCCTCCTGGAACCCCTTCAAATGCCCCAGACAATTTGGCCCTCTCTGCTTTCCTGCGCAATCTATCCGCAAAAGCACCTTTTTTCACTTTCAACGCTGTCTGGAGAAAAAAGACAAACGTCCAGCTTTTGCTGCCACAGCAAAGGTGCCAGCGGGGAAAAGTGATGCTGGTCCTCACTGCCTCCTGGAACCCCTTCAAATGCCCCAGACAATTTGGCCCTCTCTGCTTTCCTGAGGACTCTATCCTCAAAAGCACCTTTTTTCACTTTCAACGCTGTCTGGAGCAAAAAAGACAAACGTCCAGCTTTTGCTGCCACAGCAAAGGTGCCAGGGGGAAAAGTGATGCTGGTCCTCACTGCCTCCTGGAACCCCTTCAAATGCCCCAGACAATTTGGCCCTCTCTGCTTTCCTGCGGACTCTATCCTCAAAAGCACCTTTTTTCACTTTTGGCGCTGTCTGGAGCAAAAAAGACAAACGTCCAGCTTTTGCTGCCACAGCAAAGGTGCCAGCGGGGAAAAGTGATGCTGGTCCTCACTGCCTCCTGGAACCCCTTCAAATGCCCCAGACAATTTGGCCCTCTCTGCTTTCCTGCGCACTCTATCCTCAAAAGCACCTTTTTTCACTTTTGGCGCTTTCTGGAGCAAAAAAGACAAACGTCCAGCTTTTGCTGCCACAGCAAAGGTGCCAGCGGGGAAAAGTGATGCTGGTCCTCACTGCCTCCTGGAACCCCTTCAAATGCCCCAGACAATTTGGCCCTCTCTGCTTTCCTGAGGACTCTATCCTCAAAAGCACCTTTTTTCACTTTCGGCGCTGTCTGGAGCAAAAAAGACAAACGTCCAGCTTTTGCTGCCACAGCAAAAGTGCCAGCGGGGAAAAGTGATGCCTGTCCTTACTGCCTCCTGGAACCCCTTCAAATGCCGCAGACAATTTGGCCCTCTCTGCTTTCCTGCGCACTCTATCCGCAAAAGCACCTTTTTTCACTTTCAACGCTGTCTGGAGCAAAAAAGACAAACGTCCAGCTTTTGCTGCCACAGCAAAGGTGCCAGCGGGGAAAAGTGATGCTGGTTCTCACTGCCTCCTGGAACCCCTTCAAATGCCCCATACAATTTGGCCCTCTCTGCTTTCCTGAGGACTCTATCCGCAAAAGCACCTTTTTTCACTTTTGGCGCTTTCTGGAGCAAAAAAGACAAACGTCCAGCTTTTGCTGCCACAGCAAAGGTGCCAGCGGGGAAAAGTGATGCTGGTCCTCACTGCCTCCTGGAACCCCTTCAAATGCCTTATACAATTTGGCCCTCTCTGCTTTCCTGAGGACTCTATCCTCAAAAGCACCTTTTTTCACTTTCGGCGCTGTCTGGAGCAAAAAAGACAAACGTCCAGCTTTTGCTGCCACAGAAAAAGTGCCAGCGGGGAAAAGTGATGCCTGTCCTTACTGCCTCCTGGAACCCCTTCAAATGCCCCAGACAATTTGGCCCTCTCTGCTTTCCTGAGGACTCTATCCTCAAAAGCACCTTTTTTCACTTTCGGCGCTGTCTGGAGCCAAAAAGACAAACGTCCAGCTTTTGCTGCCACAGCAAAGGTGCCAGCGGGGAAAAGTGATGCTGGTCCTCACTGCCTCCTGGAACCCCTTCAAATGCCCCAGACAATTTGGCCCTCTCTGCTTTCCTGAGGACTCTATCCTCAAAAGCACCTTTTTTCACTTTCGGCGCTGTCTGGAGCAAAAAAGACAAACGTCCAGCTTTTGCTGCCACAGCAAAAGTGCCAGCGGGGAAAAGTGATGCCTGTCCTTACTGCCTCCTGGAACCCCTTCAAATGCCCCAGACAATTTGGCCCTCTCTGCTTTCCTGCGCAATCTATCCGCAAAAGCACCTTTTTTCACTTTCAACGCTGTCTGGAGAAAAAAGACAAACGTCCAGCTTTTGCTGCCACAGCAAAGGTGCCAGCGGGGAAAAGTGATGCTGGTCCTCACTGCCTCCTGGAACCCCTTCAAATGCCCCAGACAATTTGGCCCTCTCTGCTTTCCTGAGGACTCTATCCTCAAAAGCACCTTTTTTCACTTTCGGCGCTGTCTGGAGCAAAAAAGACAAACGTCCAGCTTTTGCTGCCACAGCAAAGGTGCCAGCGGGGAAAAGTGATGCTGGTCCTCACTGCCTCCTGGAACCCCTTCAAATGCCGCAGACAATTTGGCCCTCTCTGCTTTCCTGAGGACTCTATCCTCAAAAGCACCTTTTTTCACTTTTGGCGCTGTCTGGAGCAAAAAAGACAAACGTCCAGCTTTTGCTGCCACAGCAAAGGTGCCAGCGGGGAAAAGTGATGCTGGTCCTCACTGCCTCCTGGAACCCCTTCAAATGCCCCAGACAATTTGGCCCTCTCTGCTTTCCTGAGGACTCTATCCTCAAAAGCACCTTTTTTCACTTTCGGCGCTGTCTGGAGCAAAAAAGACAAACGTCCAGCTTTTGCTGCCACAGCAAAGGTGCCAGCGGGGAAAAGTAATGCTGGTTCTCACTGCCTCCTGGAACCCCTTCAAATGCCCCATACAATTTGGCCCTCTCTGCTTTCCTGAGGACTCTATCCGCAAAAGCACCTTTTTTCACTTTCAACGCTGTCTGGAGCAAAAAAGACAAACGTCCAGCTTTTGCTGCCACAGCAAAGGTGCCAGCGGGGAAAAGTGATGCTGTTCCTCACTGCCTCCTGGAACCCCTTCAAATGCCCCATACAATTTGGCCCTCTCTGCTTTCCTGAGGACTCTATCCTCAAAAGCACCTTTTTTCACTTTCGGCGCTGTCTGGAGCAAAAAAGAAAAACGTCCAGCTTTTGCTGCCACAGCAAAAGTGTCAGCGGGGAAAAGTGATGCCTGTCCTTACTGCCTCCTGGAACCCTTTCAAATGCCCCATACAATTTGGCCCTCTCTGCTTTCCTGAGGACTCTATCCGCAAAAGCACCTTTTTTCACTTTTGGCGCTGTCTGGAGCAAAAAAGACAAACGTCCAGCTTTTGCTGCCACAGCAAAGTTGCCAGCGGGGAAAAGTGATGCTGGTCCTCACTGCCTCCTGGAACCCCTTCAAATGCCCCAGACAATTTGGCCCTCTCTGCTTTCCTGAGGACTCTATCCTCAAAAGCACCTTTTTTCACTTTCGGCGCTGTCTGGAGCAAAAAAGACAAACATCCAGCTTTTGCTGCCACAGCAAAAGTGCCAGCGGGGAAAAGTGATGCCTGTCCTCACTGCCTCCTGGAACCCCTTCAAATGCCCCAGACAATTTGGCCCTTTCTGCTTTTCTGCGGACTCTATCATCAAAAGCACCTTTTTTTCACTTTCGTCGCTGTCTGGAGCAAAAAAGAAAAACGTCTGGCTTTTGCTGCCACAGCAAAAGTGCCAGCGGGGAAAAGTGATGCCTGTCCTTACTGCCTCCTGGAACCCCTTCAAATGCCCCAGACAATTTGGCCCTCTCTGCTTTCCTGCGCACTCTATCCGCAAAAGCACCTTTTTTCACTTTCGGCGCTGTCTGGAGCAAAAAAGACAAACGTCCAGCTTTTGCTGCCACAGCAAAGGTGCCAGTGGGAAAAAGTGATGCTGGTCCTCACTGCCTCCTGGAACCCCTTCAAATGCCTTATACAATTTGGCCCTCTCTGCTTTCCTGAGGACTCTATCCTCAAAAGCACCTTTTTTCACGTTCGGCGCTGTCTGGAGCAAAAAAGACAAACGTCCAGCTTTTGCTGCCACAGCAAAGGTGCCAGCGGGGAAAAGTGATGCTGGTCCTCACTGCCTCCTGGAACCCCTTCAAATGCCCCAGACAATTTGGCCCTCTCTGCTTTCCTGAGGACTCTATCCTCAAAAGCACCTTTTTTCACTTTCGGCGCTGTCTGGAGCAAAAAAGACAAACAGCCAGCTTTTGCTGCCACAGTAAAGGTGCCAGCGGGGAAAAGTGATGCTGGTCCTCACTGCCTCCTGGAACCCCTACAAATGCCGCAGACAATTTGGCCCTCTCTGCTTTCCTGAGGACTCTATCCTCAAAAGCACCTTTTTTCACTTTCGGCGCTGTCTGGAGCAAAAAAGACAAACGTCCAGCTTTTGCTGCCACAGCAAAGGTGCCAGCGGGGAAAAGCGATGCTGGTCCTCACTGCCTCCTGGAACCCCTTCAAATGCCCCAGACAATTTGGCCCTCTCTGCTTTCCTGAGGACTCTATCCTCAAAAGCACCTTTTTTCACTTTTGGCGCTCTCTGGAGCAAAAAAGACAAACATCCAGCTTTTGCTGCCACAGCAAAGGTGCCAGCGGGGAAAAGTGATGCTGGTCCTCACTGCCTCCTGGAACCCCTTCAAATGCCCCAGACAATTTGGCCCTCTCTGCTTTTCTGCGGACTCTATCCTCAAAAGGACGTTTTTTTCACTTTCGGCGCTGTCTGGAGCAAAAAAGACAAACGTCCAGCTTTTGCTGCCACAGCAAAGGTGCCAGCGGGGAAAAGTAATGCTGGTTCTCACTGCCTCCTGGAACCCCTTCAAATGCCCCATACAATTTGGCCCTCTCTGCTTTCCTGAGGACTCTATCCGCAAAAGCACCTTTTTTCACTTTCAACGCTGTCTGGAGCAAAAAAGACAAACGTCCAGCTTTTGCTGCCACAGCAAAGGTGCCAGCGGGGAAAAGTGATGCTGGTCCTCACTGCCTCCTGGAACCCCTTCAAATGCCCCATACATTTTGGCCCTCTCTGCTTTCCTGAGGACTCTATCCTCAAAAGCACCTTTTTTCACTTTCGGCGCTGTCTGGAGCAAAAAAGAAAAACGTCCAGCTTTTGCTGCCACAGCAAAAGTGTCAGCGGGGAAAAGTGATGCCTGTCCTTACTGCCTCCTGGAACCCCTTCAAATGCCCCATACAATTTGGCCCTCTCTGCTTTCCTGAGGACTCTATCCGCAAAAGCACCTTTTTTCACTTTCAACGCTGTCTGGAGCAAAAAAGACAAACGTCCAGCTTTTGCTGCCACAGCAAAGGTGCCAGCGGGGAAAAGTGATGCTGGTCCTCACTGCCTCCTGGAACCCCTTCAAATGCCCCAGACAATTTGGCCCTCTCTGCTTTCCTGCGCACTCTATCCGTAAAAGCACCTTTTTTCACTTTCAACGCTGTCTGGAGCCAAAAAGACAAACGTCCAGCTTTTGCTGCCACAGCAAAGGTGCCAGCGGGGAAAAGTGATGCTGGTCCTCACTGCCTCCTGGAACCCCTTCAAATGCCCCAGACAATTTGGCCCTCTCTGCTTTCCTGAGGACTCTATCCTCAAAAGCACCTTTTTTCACTTTGGGCGCTGTCTGGAGCAAAAAAGACAAACGTCCAGCTTTTGCTGCCACAGCAAAGGTGCCAGCGGGGAAAAGCGATGCTGGTCCTCACTGCCTCCTGGAACCCCTTCAAATGCCCCAGACAATTTGGCTCTCTCTGCTTTCCTGAGGACTCTATCCTCAAAAGCACCTTTTTTCACTTTCGGCGCTGTCTGGAGCAAAAAAGACAAACGTCCAGCTTTTGCTGCCACAGCAAAGGTGCCAGTGGGGAAAAGTGATGCTGGTCCTCACTGCCTCCTGGAACCCCTTCAAATGCCCCAGACAATTTGGCCCTCTCTGCTTTTCTGCCAACTCTATCCTCAAAAGCACCTTTTTTTCACTTTCGGCGCTGTCTGGAGCAAAAAAGACAAACGTCCAGCTTTTGCTGCCACAGCAAAGGTGCCAGCGGGGAAAAGCGATGCCTGTCCTTACTGCCTCCTGGAACCCCTTCAAATGCCCCAGACAATTTGGCCCTCTCTGCTGTCCTGCGCACTCTATCCGCAAAAGCACCTTTTTTCACTTTCAACGCTGTCTGGAGCAAAAAAGACAAACGTCCAGCTTTTGCTGCCACAGCAAAGGTGCCAGGGGGAAAAGTGATGCTGGTCCTCACTGCCTCCTGGAACCCCTTCAAATGCCTTATACAATTTGGCCCTCTCTGCTTTCCTGAGGACTCTATCCTCAAAAGCACCTTTTTTCCCTTTCGGCGCTGTCTGGAGCAAAAAAGACAAACGTCCAGCTTTTGCTGCCACAGCAAAGGTGCCAGCGGGGAAAAGTGATGCTGGTCCTCACTGCCTCCTGGAACCCCTTCAAATGACGCAGACAATTTGGCCCTCTCTGCTTTCCTGAGGACTCTATCCTCAAAAGCACCTTTTTTCACTTTTGGCGCTGTCTGGAGCAAAAAAGACAAACGTCCAGCTTTTGCTGCCACAGCAAAGGTGCCAGCGGGGAAAAGTGATGCTGTTCCTCACTGCCTCCTGGAACCCCTTCAAATGCCCCATACAATTTGGCCCTCTCTGCTTTCCTGAGGACTCTATCCTCAAAAGCACCTTTTTTCACTTTCGGCGCTGTCTGGAGCAAAAAAGACAAACTTCCAGCTTTTGCTGCCACAGCAAAAGTGCCAGCGGGGAAAAGTGATGCCTGTCCTTACTGCCTCCTGGAACCCCTTCAAATGCCCCAGACAATTTGGCCCTCTCTGCTTTCCTGAGGACTCTATCCGCAAAAGCACCTTTTTTCACTTTCGGCGCTGTCTGGAGCAAAAAAGACAAACATCCAGCTTTTGCTGCCACAGCAAAGGTGCCAGCGGGGAAAAGTGATGCTGGTCCTCACTGCCTCCTGGAACCCCTTCAAATGCCCCAGACAATATGGCCCTCTCTGCTTTTCTGCGGACTCTATCCTCAAAAGGACGTTTTTTTCACTTTCGGCGCTGTCTGGAGCAAAAAAGACAAACGTCCAGCTTTTGCTGCCACAGCAAAGGTGCCAGCGGGGAAAAGTGATGCTGGTCCTCACTGCCTCCTGGAACCCCTTCAAATGCCCCAGACAATTTGGCCCTCTCTGCTTTCCTGAGGACTCTATCCTCAAAAGCACCTTTTTTCACTTTCGGCGCTGTCTGGAGCAAAAAAGAAAAACGTCCAGCTTTTGCTGCCACAGCAAAAGTGTCAGCGGGGAAAAGTGATGCCAGTCCTTACTGCCTCCTGGAACCCCTTCAAATGCCCCAGACAATTTGGCCCTCTCTGCTTTCCTGCGCACTCTATCCGTAAAAGCACGTTTTTTCACTTTCAACGCTGTCTGGAGCCAAAAAGACATACGTCCAGCTTTTGCTGCCACAGCAAAGGTGCCAGCGGGGAAAAGTGATGCTGGTCCTCACTGCCTCCTGGAACCCCTTCAAATGCCCCAGACAATTTGGCCCTCTCTGCTTTCCTGAGGACTCTAGCCTCAAAAGCACCTTTTTTCACTTTCGGCGCTGTCTGGAGCAAAAAAGACAAACGTCCAGCTTTTGCTGCCACAGCAAAGGTGCCAGCGGGGAAAAGTGATGCTGGTCCTCACTGCCTCCTGGAAGCCCTTCAAATGCTGCAGACAATTTGGCCCTCTCTGCTTTCCTGAGGACTCTATCCTCAAAAGCACCTTTTTTCACTTTCGGCGCTGTCTGGAGCCAAAAAGACAAACTTCCAGCTTTTGCTGCCACAGCAAAGGTGCCAGCAGGGAAAAGTGATGCTGGTTCTCACTGCCTCCTGGAACGCCTTCAAATGCCCCAGACAATTTGGCCCTCTCTGCTTTCCTGAGGACTTTATCCTCAAAAGCACCTTTTTTCACTTTCGGCGCTGTCTGGAGCCAAAAAGACAAACGTCCAGCTTTTGCTGCCACAGCAAAGGTGCCAGCGGGGAAAAGTGATGCTGGTCCTCACTGCCTCCTGGAACCCCTTCAAATGCCCCAGACAATTTGGCCCTCTCTGCTTTCCTGAGGACTCTATCCTCAAAAGCACCTTTTTTCACTTTCGGCGCTGTCTGGAGCCAAAAAGACAAACGTCCAGCTTTTGCTGCCACAGCAAAGGTGCCAGCGGGGAAAAGCGATGCTGGTCCTCACTGCCTCCTGGAACCCGTTCAAATGCCGCAGACAATTTGGCCCTCTCTGCTTTCCTGAGGACTCTATCCTCAAAAGCACCTTTTTTTCACTTTCGGCGCTGTCTGGAGCAAAAAAGACAAACGTCCAGCTTTTGCTGCCACAGCAAAGGTGCCAGCGGGGAAAAGTGATGCCTGTCCTTACTGCCTCCTGGAACCCCTTCAAATGCCCCAGACAATTTGGCCCTATCTGCTGTCCTGCGCACTCTATCCGCAAAAGCACCTTTTTTCACTTTCAACGCTGTCTGGAGCAAAAAAGACAAACGTCCAGCTTTTGCTGCCACAGCAAAGGTGCCAGCGGGGAAAAGTGATGCTGGTCCTCACTGCCTCCTGGAACCCCTTCAAATGCCTTATACAATTTGGCCCTCTCTGCTTTCCTGCGGACTCTATCCTCAAAAGCACCTTTTTTCACTTTTGGCGCTGTCTGGAGCAAAAAAGACAAACTTCCAGCTTTTGCTGCCACAGCAAAGGTGCCAGCGGGGAAAAGTGATGCTGGTCCTCACTGCCTCCTGGAACCCCTTCAAATGCCGCAGACAATTTGGCCCTCTCTGCTTTCCTGAGGACTCTATCCTCAAAAGCACCTTTTTTTACTTTCGGCGCTGTCTGGAGCCAAAAAGACAAACGTCCAGCTTTTGCTGCCACAGCAAAGGTGCCAGCGGGGAAAAGTAATGCTGGTCCTCACTGCCTCCTGGAACCCCTTCAAATGCCCCAGACAATTTGGCCCTCTCTGCTTTCCTGAGGACTCTATCCTCAAATGCACCTTTTTTCCCTTTCGGCGCTGTCTGGAGCAAAAAAGACAAACGTCCAGCTTTTGCTGCCACAGCAAAGGTGCCAGTGGGGAAAAGTGATGCTGGTCCTCACTGCCTCCTGGAACCCCTTCAAATGCCGCAGACAATTTGGCCCTCTCTGCTTTCCTGAGGACTCTATCCTCAAAAGCACCTTTTTTCACTTTGGGCGCTGTCTGGAGCAAAAAAGACAAACGTCCAGCTTTTGCTGCCACAGCAAAGGTGCCAGCGGGGAAAAGTGATGCTGGTCCTCACTGCCTCCTGGAACCCCTTCAAATGCCCCATACAATTTGGCCCTCTCTGCTTTCCTGAGGACTCTATCCTCAAAAGCACCTTTTTTCCCTTTCGGCGCTGTCTGGAGCAAAAAAGACAAACGTCCAGCTTTTGCTGCCACAGCAAAAGTGCCAGCGGGGAAAAGTGATGCCTGTCCTTACTGCCTCCTGGAACCCCTTCAAATGCCCCAGACAATTTGGCCCTCTCTGCTTTCCTGAGGACTGTATCCGCAAAAGCACCTTTTTTCACTTTCAACGCTGTCTGGAGCAAAAAAGACAAACGTTCAGCTTTTGCTGCCACAGCAAAGGTGCCAGCGGGGAAAAGTGATGCTGGTCCTTACTGCCTCCTAGAACCCCTTCAAATGCCCCAGACAATTTGGCCCTCTCTGCTTTCCTGAGGACTCTATCCTCAAAAGCACCTTTTTTCACTTTCGGCGCTGTCTGGAGCAAAAAAGACAAACGTCCAGCTTTTGCTGCCACAGTAAAGGTGCCAGCGGGGAAAAGTGATGCTGGTCCTCACTGCCTCCTGGAACCCCTTCAAATGCTGCAGACAATTTGGCCCTCTCTGCTTTCCTGAGGACTCTATCCTCAAAAGCACCTTTTTTCACTTTCGGCGCTGTCTGGAGCAAAAAAGACAAACTTCCAGCTTTTGCTGCCACAGCAAAGGTGCCAGCGGGGAAAAGTGATGCTGGTTCTCACTGCCTCCTGGAACGCCTTCAAATGCCCCAGACAATTTGGCCCTCTCTGCTTTCCTGAGGACTTTATCCTCAAAAGCACCTTTTTTCACTTTCGGCGCTGTCTGGAGCCAAAAAGACAAACGTCTAGCTTATGCTGCCACAGCAAAGGTGCCAGCGGGGAAAAGTGATGCTGGTCCTCACTGCCTCCTGGAACCCCTTCAAATGCCCCAGACAATTTGGCCCTCTCTGCTTTCCTGAGGACTCTATCCTCAAAAGCACCTTTTTTCACTTTTGGCGCTCTCTGGAGAAAAAAAGACAAACATCCAGCATTTGCTGCCACAGCAAAGGTGCCAGCGGGGAAAAGTGATGCTGGTCCTCACTGCCTCCTGGAACCCCTTCAAATGCCCCATACAATTTGGCCCTCTCTGCTTTCCTGAGGACTCTATCCGCAAAAGCACCTTTTTTCACTTTCAACGCTGTCTGGAGCAAAAAAGACAAACGTCCAGCTTTTGCTGCCACAGCAAAAGTGTCAGCGGGGAAAAGTGATGCCTGTCCTTACTGCCTCCTGGAACCCCTTCAAATGCCCCAGACAATTTGGCCCTCTCTGCTTTCCTGCGCACTCTATCCGTAAAAGCACCTTTTTTCACTTTCGGCGCTGTCTGGAGCAAAAAAGACAAACGTCCAGCTTTTGCTGCCACAGCAAAGGTGCCAGCGGGGAAAAGTGATGCTGGTCCTCACTGCCTCCTGGAACCCCTTCAAATGCCGCAGACAATTTGGCCCTCTCTGCTTTCCTGAGGACTCTATCCTCAAAAGCACCTTTTTTCACTTTCGGCGCTGTCTGGAGCCAAAAAGACAAACGTCCAGCTTTTGCTGCCACAGCAAAGGTGCCAGCGGGGAAAAGCGATGCTGGTCCTCACTGCCTCCTGGAACCCGTTCAAATGCCGCAGACAATTTGGCCCACTCTGCTTTCCTGAGGACTCTATCCTCAAAAGCACCTTTTTTTCACTTTCGGCGCTGTCTGGAGCAAAAAAGACAAACGTCCAGCTTTTGCTGCCACAGCAAAGGTGCCAGCGGGGAAAAGTGATGCCTGTCCTTACTGCCTCCTGGAACCCCTTCAAATGCCCCATACAATTTGGCCCTCTCTGCTTTCCTGCGCACTCTATCCGTAAAAGCACCTTTTTTCACTTTCAACGCTGTCTGGAGCCAAAAAGACAAACGTCCAGCTTTTGCTGCCACAGCAAAGGTGCCAGCGGGGAAAAGTGATGCTGGTCCTCACTGCCTCCTGGAACCCCTTCAAATGCCCCAGACAATTTGGCCCTCTCTGCTTTCCTGAGGACTCTATCCTCAAAAGCACCTTTTTTCACTTTGGGCGCTGTCTGGAGCAAAAAAGACAAACGTCCAGCTTTTGCTGCCACAGCAAAGGTGCCAGCGGGGAAAAGCGATGCTGGTCCTCACTGCCTCCTGGAACCCCTTCAAATGCCCCAGACAATTTGGCTCTCTCTGCTTTCCTGAGGACTCTATCCTCAAAAGCACCTTTTTTCACTTTCGGCGCTGTCTGGAGCAAAAAAGACAAACGTCCAGCTTTTGCTGCCACAGCAAAGGTGCCAGTGGGGAAAAGTGATGCTGGTCCTCACTGCCTCCTGGAACCCCTTCAAATGCCCCAGACAATTTGGCCCTCTCTGCTTTTCTGCCAACTCTATCCTCAAAAGCACCTTTTTTTCACTTTCGGCGCTGTCTGGAGCAAAAAAGACAAACGTCCAGCTTTTGCTGCCACAGCAAAGGTGCCAGCGGGGAAAAGCGATGCCTGTCCTTACTGCCTCCTGGAACCCCTTCAAATGCCCCAGACAATTTGGCCCTCTCTGCTGTCCTGCGCACTCTATCCGCAAAAGCACCTTTTTTCACTTTCAACGCTGTCTGGAGCAAAAAAGACAAACGTCCAGCTTTTGCTGCCACAGCAAAGGTGCCAGGGGGAAAAGTGATGCTGGTCCTCACTGCCTCCTGGAACCCCTTCAAATGCCTTATACAATTTGGCCCTCTCTGCTTTCCTGAGGACTCTATCCTCAAAAGCACCTTTTTTCACTTTCGGCGCTGTCTGGAGCCAAAAAGACAAACGTCCAGCTTTTGCTGCCACAGCAAAGGTGCCAGCGGGGAAAAGTGATGCTGGTCCTCACTGCCTCCTGGAACCCCTTCAAATGCCCCAGACAATTTGGCCCTCTCTGCTTTCCTGAGGACTCTATCCTCAAATGCACCTTTTTTCCCTTTCGGCGCTGTCTGGAGCAAAAAAGACAAACGTCCAGCTTTTGCTGCCACAGCAAAGGTGCCAGCGGGGAAAAGTGATGCTGGTCCTCACTGCCTCCTGGAACCCCTTCAAATGATGCAGACAATTTGGCCCTCTCTGCTTTCCTGAGGACTCTATCCTCAAAAGCACCTTTTTTCACTTTTGGCGCTGTCTGGAGCAAAAAAGACAAACGTCCAGCTTTTGCTGCCACAGCAAAGGTGCCAGCGGGGAAAAGTGATGCTGTTCCTCACTGCCTCCTGGAACCCCTTCAAATGCCCCATACAATTTGGCCCTCTCTGCTTTCCTGAGGACTCTATCCTCAAAAGCACCTTTTTTCACTTTCGGCGCTGTCTGGAGCAAAAAAGACAAACTTCCAGCTTTTGCTGCCACAGCAAAAGTGCCAGCGGGGAAAAGTGATGCCTGTCCTTACTGCCTCCTGGAACCCCTTCAAATGCCCCAGACAATTTGGCCCTCTCTGCTTTCCTGAGGACTCTATCCGCAAAAGCACCTTTTTTCACTTTCGGCGCTGTCTGGAGCAAAAAAGACAAACATCCAGCTTTTGCTGCCACAGCAAAGGTGCCAGCGGGGAAAAGTGATGCTGGTCCTCACTGCCTCCTGGAACCCCTTCAAATGCCCCAGACAATATGGCCCTCTCTGCTTTTCTGCGGACTCTATCCTCAAAAGGACGTTTTTTTCACTTTCGGCGCTGTCTGGAGCAAAAAAGACAAACGTCCAGCTTTTGCTGCCACAGCAAAGGTGCCAGCGGGGAAAAGTGATGCTGGTCCTCACTGCCTCCTGGAACCCCTTCAAATGCCCCAGACAATTTGGCCCTCTCTGCTTTCCTGAGGACTCTATCCTCAAAAGCACCTTTTTTCACTTTCGGCGCTGTCTGGAGCAAAAAAGAAAAACGTCCAGCTTTTGCTGCCACAGCAAAAGTGTCAGCGGGGAAAAGTGATGCCAGTCCTTACTGCCTCCTGGAACCCCTTCAAATGCCCCAGACAATTTGGCCCTCTCTGCTTTCCTGCGCACTCTATCCGTAAAAGCACGTTTTTTCACTTTCAACGCTGTCTGGAGCCAAAAAGACATACGTCCAGCTTTTGCTGCCACAGCAAAGGTGCCAGCGGGGAAAAGTGATGCTGGTCCTCACTGCCTCCTGGAACCCCTTCAAATGCCCCAGACAATTTGGCCCTCTCTGCTTTCCTGAGGACTCTAGCCTCAAAAGCACCTTTTTTCACTTTCGGCGCTGTCTGGAGCAAAAAAGACAAACGTCCAGCTTTTGCTGCCACAGCAAAGGTGCCAGCGGGGAAAAGTGATGCTGGTCCTCACTGCCTCCTGGAAGCCCTTCAAATGCTGCAGACAATTTGGCCCTCTCTGCTTTCCTGAGGACTCTATCCTCAAAAGCACCTTTTTTCACTTTCGGCGCTGTCTGGAGCCAAAAAGACAAACTTCCAGCTTTTGCTGCCACAGCAAAGGTGCCAGCAGGGAAAAGTGATGCTGGTTCTCACTGCCTCCTGGAACGCCTTCAAATGCCCCAGACAATTTGGCCCTCTCTGCTTTCCTGAGGACTTTATCCTCAAAAGCACCTTTTTTCACTTTCGGCGCTGTCTGGAGCCAAAAAGACAAACGTCCAGCTTTTGCTGCCACAGCAAAGGTGCCAGCGGGGAAAAGTGATGCTGGTCCTCACTGCCTCCTGGAACCCCTTCAAATGCCCCAGACAATTTGGCCCTCTCTGCTTTCCTGAGGACTCTATCCTCAAAAGCACCTTTTTTCACTTTCGGCGCTGTCTGGAGCCAAAAAGACAAACGTCCAGCTTTTGCTGCCACAGCAAAGGTGCCAGCGGGGAAAAGCGATGCTGGTCCTCACTGCCTCCTGGAACCCGTTCAAATGCCGCAGACAATTTGGCCCTCTCTGCTTTCCTGAGGACTCTATCCTCAAAAGCACCTTTTTTTCACTTTCGGCGCTGTCTGGAGCAAAAAAGACAAACGTCCAGCTTTTGCTGCCACAGCAAAGGTGCCAGCGGGGAAAAGTGATGCCTGTCCTTACTGCCTCCTGGAACCCCTTCAAATGCCCCAGACAATTTGGCCCTATCTGCTGTCCTGCGCACTCTATCCGCAAAAGCACCTTTTTTCACTTTCAACGCTGTCTGGAGCAAAAAAGACAAACGTCCAGCTTTTGCTGCCACAGCAAAGGTGCCAGCGGGGAAAAGTGATGCTGGTCCTCACTGCCTCCTGGAACCCCTTCAAATGCCTTATACAATTTGGCCCTCTCTGCTTTCCTGCGGACTCTATCCTCAAAAGCACCTTTTTTCACTTTTGGCGCTGTCTGGAGCAAAAAAGACAAACTTCCAGCTTTTGCTGCCACAGCAAAGGTGCCAGCGGGGAAAAGTGATGCTGGTCCTCACTGCCTCCTGGAACCCCTTCAAATGCCGCAGACAATTTGGCCCTCTCTGCTTTCCTGAGGACTCTATCCTCAAAAGCACCTTTTTTTACTTTCGGCGCTGTCTGGAGCCAAAAAGACAAACGTCCAGCTTTTGCTGCCACAGCAAAGGTGCCAGCGGGGAAAAGTAATGCTGGTCCTCACTGCCTCCTGGAACCCCTTCAAATGCCCCAGACAATTTGGCCCTCTCTGCTTTCCTGAGGACTCTATCCTCAAATGCACCTTTTTTCCCTTTCGGCGCTGTCTGGAGCAAAAAAGACAAACGTCCAGCTTTTGCTGCCACAGCAAAGGTGCCAGCGGGGAAAAGTGATGCTGGTCCTCACTGCCTCCTGGAACCCCTTCAAATGCCGCAGACAATTTGGCCCTCTCTGCTTTCCTGAGGACTCTATCCTCAAAAGCACCTTTTTTCACTTTGGGCGCTGTCTGGAGCAAAAAAGACAAACGTCCAGCTTTTGCTGCCACAGCAAAGGTGCCAGCGGGGAAAAGTGATGCTGGTCCTCACTGCCTCCTGGAACCCCTTCAAATGCCCCATACAATTTGGCCCTCTCTGCTTTCCTGAGGACTCTATCCTCAAAAGCACCTTTTTTCCCTTTCGGCGCTGTCTGGAGCAAAAAAGACAAACGTCCAGCTTTTGCTGCCACAGCAAAAGTGCCAGCGGGGAAAAGTGATGCCTGTCCTTACTGCCTCCTGGAACCCCTTCAAATGCCCCAGACAATTTGGCCCTCTCTGCTTTCCTGAGGACTGTATCCGCAAAAGCACCTTTTTTCACTTTCAACGCTGTCTGGAGCAAAAAAGACAAACGTTCAGCTTTTGCTGCCACAGCAAAGGTGCCAGCGGGGAAAAGTGATGCTGGTCCTTACTGCCTCCTAGAACCCCTTCAAATGCCCCAGACAATTTGGCCCTCTCTGCTTTCCTGAGGACTCTATCCTCAAAAGCACCTTTTTTCACTTTCGGCGCTGTCTGGAGCAAAAAAGACAAACGTCCAGCTTTTGCTGCCACAGTAAAGGTGCCAGCGGGGAAAAGTGATGCTGGTCCTCACTGCCTCCTGGAACCCCTTCAAATGCTGCAGACAATTTGGCCCTCTCTGCTTTCCTGAGGACTCTATCCTCAAAAGCACCTTTTTTCACTTTCGGCGCTGTCTGGAGCAAAAAAGACAAACTTCCAGCTTTTGCTGCCACAGCAAAGGTGCCAGCGGGGAAAAGTGATGCTGGTTCTCACTGCCTCCTGGAACGCCTTCAAATGCCCCAGACAATTTGGCCCTCTCTGCTTTCCTGAGGACTTTATCCTCAAAAGCACCTTTTTTCACTTTCGGCGCTGTCTGGAGCCAAAAAGACAAACGTCTAGCTTATGCTGCCACAGCAAAGGTGCCAGCGGGGAAAAGTGATGCTGGTCCTCACTGCCTCCTGGAACCCCTTCAAATGCCCCAGACAATTTGGCCCTCTCTGCTTTCCTGAGGACTCTATCCTCAAAAGCACCTTTTTTCACTTTTGGCGCTCTCTGGAGAAAAAAAGACAAACATCCAGCATTTGCTGCCACAGCAAAGGTGCCAGCGGGGAAAAGTGATGCTGGTCCTCACTGCCTCCTGGAACCCCTTCAAATGCCCCATACAATTTGGCCCTCTCTGCTTTCCTGAGGACTCTATCCGCAAAAGCACCTTTTTTCACTTTCAACGCTGTCTGGAGCAAAAAAGACAAACGTCCAGCTTTTGCTGCCACAGCAAAAGTGTCAGCGGGGAAAAGTGATGCCTGTCCTTACTGCCTCCTGGAACCCCTTCAAATGCCCCAGACAATTTGGCCCTCTCTGCTTTCCTGCGCACTCTATCCGTAAAAGCACCTTTTTTCACTTTAAACGCTGTCTGGAGCAAAAAAGACAAACGTCCAGCTTTTGCTGCCACAGCAAAGGTGCCAGCGGGGAAAAGTGATGCTGGTCCTCACTGCCTCCTGGAACCCCTTCAAATGCCGCAGACAATTTGGCCCTCTCTGCTTTCCTGAGGACTCTATCCTCAAAAGCACCTTTTTTCACTTTCGGCGCTGTCTGGAGCCAAAAAGACAAACGTCCAGCTTTTGCTGCCACAGCAAAGGTGCCAGCGGGGAAAAGCGATGCTGGTCCTCACTGCCTCCTGGAACCCGTTCAAATGCCGCAGACAATTTGGCCCACTCTGCTTTCCTGAGGACTCTATCCTCAAAAGCACCTTTTTTTCACTTTCGGCGCTGTCTGGAGCAAAAAAGACAAACGTCCAGCTTTTGCTGCCACAGCAAAGGTGCCAGCGGGGAAAAGTGATGCCTGTCCTTACTGCCTCCTGGAACCCCTTCAAATGCCCCATACAATTTGGCCCTCTCTGCTTTCCTGAGGACTGTATCCGCAAAAGCACCTTTTTTCACTTTCAACGCTGTCTGGAGCAAAAAAGACAAACGTCCAGCTTTTGCTGCCACAGCAAAGGTGCCAGCGGGGAAAAGTGATGCTGGTCCTCACTGCCTCCTGGAACCCCTTCAAATGCCTTATACAATTTGGCCCTCTCTGCTTTCCTGAGGACTCTATCCTCAAAAGCACCTTTTTTCACTTTTGGCGCTGTCTGGAGCAAAAAAGACAAACTTCCAGCTTTTGCTGCCACAGCAAAGTTGCCAGCAGGGAAAAGTGATGCTGGTCCTCACTGCCTCCTGGAACCCCTTCAAATGCCGCAGACAATTTGGCCCTCTCTGCTTTCCTGAGGACTCTATCCTCAAAAGCACCTTTTTTCACTTTCGGCGCTGTCTGGAGCCAAAAAGACAAACGTCCAGCTTTTGCTGCCACAGCAAAGGTGCCAGCAGGGAAAAGTGATGCTGGTCCTCACTGCCTCCTGGAACCCCTTCAAATGCCTCAGACAATTTGGCCCTCTCTGCTTTCCTGAGGACTCTATCCTCAAATGCACCTTTTTTCACATTCGGCGCTGTCTGGAGCAAAAAAGACAAACGTCCAGCTTTTGCTGCCACAGCAAAGGTGCCAGCGGGGAAAAGTGATGCTGGTCCTCACTGCCTCCTGGAACCCCTTCAAATGCCGCAGACAATTTGTCCCTCTCTGCTTTCCTGCGGACTCTATCCTCAAAAGCACCTTTTTTCACTTTTGGCGCTGTCTGGAGCAAAAAAGACAAACGTCCAGCTTTTGCTGCCACAGCAAAGGTGCCAGCGGGGAAAAGTGATGCTGGTCCTCACTGCCTCCTGGAACCCCTTCAAATGCCCCAGACAATTTGGCCCTCTCTGCTTTCCTGAGGACTCTATCCTCAAAAGCACCTTTTTTCACTTTCGGCGCTGTCTGGAGCAAAAAAGACAAACTTCCAGCTTTTGCTGCCACAGCAAAGGTGCCAGCGGGGAAAAGTGATGCCTGTCCTTACTGCCTCCTGGAACCCCTTCAAATGCCCCAGACAATTTGGCCCTCTCTGCTTTCCTGAGGACTGTATCCGCAAAAGCACCTTTTTTCACTTTCAACGCTGTCTGGAGCAAAAAAGACAAACGTTCAGCTTTTGCTGCCACAGCAAAGGTGCCAGCGGGGAAAAGTGATGCTGGTCCTCACTGCCTCCTGGAACCCCTTCAAATGCCCCAGACAATTTGGCCCTCTCTGCTTTCCTGCGGACTCTATCCTCAAAAGCACCTTTTTTCACTTTTGGCGCTGTCTGGAGCAAAAAAGACAAACGTCCAGCTTTTGCTGCCACGGTAAAGGTGCCAGCGGGGAAAAGTGATGCTGGTCCTCACTGCCTCCTGGAACCCCTTCAAATGCCGCAGACAATTTGGCCCTCTCTGCTTTCCTGAGGACTCTATCCTCAAAAGCACCTTTTTTCACTTTCGGCGCTGTCTGGAGCAAAAAAGACAAACGTCCAGCTTTTGCTGCCACAGCAAAGGTGCCAGCGGGGAAAAGTGATGCTGGTCCTCACTGCCTCCTGGAACCCCTTCAAATGCCCCAGACAATTTGGCCCTCTCTGCTTTCCTGCAGAATCTATCCTCAAAAGCATCTTTTTTCAGTCTCGGCAGTCTCCAGAGCAAAAAAGACAAACGTCCAGCTTTTGCTGCCACAGCAAAGGTGCCAGCGGGGAAAAGTGATGCTGGTCCTCACTGCCTCCTGGAACCCCTTCAAATGCCCCAGACAATTTGGCCCTCTCTGCTTTCCTGCAGAATCTATCCTCAAAAGCATCTTTTTTCAGTCTCGGCAGTCTCCAGAGCAAAAAAGACAAACGTCCAGCTTTTGCTGCCACAGCAAAGGTGCCAGCGGGGAAAAGTGATGCTGGTCCTCACTGCCTCCTGGAACCCCTTCAAATGACGCAGACAATTTGGCCCTCTCTGCTTTCCTGAGGACTCTATCCTCAAAAGCACCTTTTTTCACTTTTGGCGCTGTCTGGAGCAAAAAAGACAAACGTCCAGCTTTTGCTGCCACAGCAAAGGTGCCAGCGGGGAAAAGTGATGCTGGTCCTCACTGCCTCCTGGAACCCCTTCAAATGCCGCAGACAATTTGTCCCTCTCTGCTTTCCTGCGGACTCTATCCTCAAAAGCACCTTTTTTCACTTTCGGCGCTGTCTGGAGCCAAAAAGACAAACTTCCAGGTTTTGCTGCGACAGCAAAGGTGCCAGCGGGGAAAAGTGATGCTGGTCCTCACTGCCTCCTGGAACCCCTTCAAATGCCGCAGACAATTTGGCCCTCTCTGCTTTCCTGAGGACTCTATCCTCAAAAGCACCTTTTTTCACTTTCGGTGCTGTCTGGAGCCAAAAACACAAACGTCCAGCTTTTGCTGCCACAGCAAAGGTGCCAGCGGGGAAAAGTGATGCTGGTCCTCACTGCCTCCTGGAACCCCTTCAAATGCCCCAGACAATTTGGCCCTCTCTGCTTTCCTGAGGACTCTATCCTCAAATGCACCTTTTTTCACTTTTGGCGCTGTCTGGAGCCAAAAAGACAAACGTCCAGCTTTTGCTGCCACAGCAAAGGTGCCAGCGGGGAAAAGTGATGCTGGTCCTCACTGCCTCCTGGAACCCCTTCAAATGCCCCAGACAATTTGGCCCTCTCTGCTTTCCTGAGGACTTTATCCTCAAAAGCACCTTTTTTCACTTTCGGCGCTGTCTGGAGCCAAAAAGACAAACGTCTAGCTTTTGCTGCCACAGCAAAGGTGCCAGCGGGGAAAAGTGATGCTGGTCCTCACTGCCTCCTGGAACCCCTTCAAATGCCCCATACAATTTGGCCCTCTCTGCTTTCCTGAGGACTCTATCCTCAAAAGCACCGTTTTTCACTTTCGGCGCTGTCTGGAGCAAAAAAGACAAACATCCAGCTTTTGCTGGCACAGCAAAGGTGCCAGCGGGGAAAAGTGATGCTGGTCCTCACTGCCTCCTGGAACCCCTTCAAATGCCCCAGACAATTTGGCTCTCTCTGCTTTCCTGAGGACTCTATCCTCAAAAGCACCTTTTTTCACTTTCGGCGCTGTCTGGAGCAAAAAAGACAAACGTCCAGCTTTTGCTGCCACAGCAAAGGTGCCAGCAGGGAAAAGTGATGCTGGTCCTCACTGCCTCCTGGAACCCCTTCAAATGCCCCAGACAATTTGGCCCTCTCTGCTTTCCTGAGGACTCTATCCTCAAAAGCACCTTTTTTCACTTTCGGCGCTGTCTGGAGCCAAAAAGACAAACGTCCAGCTTTTGCTGCCACAGCAAAGGTGCCAGCGGGGAAAAGTGATGCTGGTCCTCACTGCCTCCTGGAACCCCTTCAAATGCCCCAGACAATTTGGCCTTCTCTGCTTTCCCGTCGAACCTACCCTCAAAACCACCTTTTTTCGCTTTCATCAGCTTCCGGAGATAAAAAGACAATCGTCACGATTTTGCTGCCACAGCAAAAGTGCCAGCGGGGAAAAGTGATGCCTGTCCTTACTGCCTCCTGGAACCCCTTCAAATGCCCCAGACAATTTGGCCCTCTCTGCTTTCCTGCGAACTCTATCCGCAAAAGCACCTTTTTTCACTTTCAACGCTGTCTGGAGCAAAAAAGACAAACGTCCAGCTTTTGCTGCCACAGCAAAGGTGCCAGGGGGAAAAGTGATGCTGGTCCTCACTGCCTCCTGGAACCCCTTCAAATGACGCAGACAATTTGGCCCTCTCTGCTTTCCTGCGGACTCTATCCTCAAAAGCACCTTTTTTCACTTTTGGCGCTGTCTGGAGCAAAAAAGACAAACATCCAGCTTTTGCTGCCACAGCAAAGGTGCCAGCGGGGAAAAGTGATGCTGGTCCTCACTGCCTCCTGGAACCCCTTCAAATGCCCCAGACAATTTGGCCCTCTCTGCTTTCCTGAGGACTCTAGCCTCAAAAGCACCTTTTTTCACTTTCGGCGCTGTCTGGAGCAAAAAAGACAAACGTCCAGCTTTTGCTGCCACAGCAAAGGTGCCAGTGGGGAAAAGCGATGCTGGTCCTCACTGCCTCCTGGAATCCCTTCAAATGCCCCAGACAATTTGGCCCTCTCTGCTTTCCTGAGGACTCTATCCTCAAAAGCACCTTTTTTCACTTTCGGCGCTGTCTGGAGCAAAAAAGACAAACGTCCAGCTTTTGCTGCCACAGCAAAGGTGCCAGCGGGGAAAAGTGATGCTGGTCCTCACTGCCTCCTGGAACCCCTTCAAATGCCCCAGACAATTTGGCCCTCTCTGCTTTCCTGAGGACTCTATCCTCAAAAGCACCTTTTTTCACTTTTGGCGCTGTCTGGAGCAAAAAAGACAAACTTCCAGCTTTTGCTGCCACAGCAAAGGTGCCAGCGGGGAAAAGTGATGCTGGTCCTCACTGCCTCCTGGAACCCCTTCAAATGACGCAGACAATTTGGCCCTCTCTGCTTTCCTGCGGACTCTATCCTCAAAAGCACCTTTTTTCACTTTGGGCGCTGTCTGGAGCAAAAAAGACAAACTTCCAGCTTTTGCTGCCACAGCAAAGGTGCCAGCGGGGAAAAGTGATGCTGGTCCTCACTGCCTCCTGGAACCCCTTCAAATGCCGCAGACAATTTGGCCCTCTCTGCTTTCCTGAGGACTCTATCCTCAAAAGCACCTTTTTTCACTTTCGGCGCTGTCTGGAGCCAAAAAGACAAACGTCCAGCTTTTGCTGCCACAGCAAAGGTGCCAGCGGGGAAAAGTGATGCTGGTCCTCACTGCCTCCTGGAACCCCTTCAAATGCCGCAGACAATTTGGCCCTCTCTGCTTTCCTGCGGACTCTATCCTCAAAAGCACCTTTTTTCACTTTGGGCGCTGTCTGGAGCAAAAAAGACAAACGTCCAGCTTTTGCTGCCACAGCAAAGGTGCCAGCGGGGAAAAGTGATGCTGGTCCTCACTGCCTCCTGGAACCCCTTCAAATGCCCCATACAATTTGGCCCTCTCTGCTTTCCTGAGGACTGTATCCGCAAAAGCACCTTTTTTCACTTTCAACGCTGTCTGGAGTAAAAAAGACAAACTTCCAGCTTTTGCTGCCACAGCAAAAGTGCCAGCGGGGAAAAGTGATGCCTGTCCTTACTGCCTCCTGGAACCCCTTCAAATGCCCCAGACAATTTGGCCCTCTCTGCTTTCCTGAGGACTGTATCCGCAAAAGCACCTTTTTTCACTTTCAACGCTGTCTGGAGCAAAAAAGACAAACGTTCAGCTTTTGCTGCCACAGCAAAGGTGCCAGCGGGGAAAAGTGATGCTGGTCCTCACTGCCTCCTGGAACCCCTTCAAATGCCCCAGACAATTTGGCCCTCTCTGCTTTCCTGAGGACTCTATCCTCAAAAGCACCTTTTTTCACTTTCGGCGCTGTCTGGAGCCAAAAAGACAAACGTCCAGCTTTTGCTGCCACAGCAAAGGTGCCAGCGGGGAAAAGTGATGCTGGTCCTCACTGCCTCCTGGAACCCCTTCAAATGCCCCAGACAATTTGGCCTTCTCTGCTTTCCCGTCGAACCTACCCTCAAAACCACCTTTTTTCGCTTTCATCAGCTTCCGGAGATAAAAAGACAATCGTCCAGATTTTGCTGCCACAGCAAAAGTGCCAGCGGGGAAAAGTGATGCCTGTCCTTACTGCCTCCTGGAACCCCTTCAAATGCCCCAGACAATTTGGCCCTCTCTGCTTTCCTGCGCACTCTATCCGCAAAAGCACCTTTTTTCACTTTCAACGCTGTCTGGAGCAAAAAAGACAAACGTCCAGCTTTTGCTGCCACAGCAAAGGTGCCAGGGGGAAAAGTGATGCTGGTCCTCACTGCCTCCTGGAACCCCTTCAAATGACGCAGACAATTTGGCCCTCTCTGCTTTCCTGCGGACTCTATCCTCAAAAGCACCTTTTTTCACTTTTGGCGCTGTCTGGAGCAAAAAAGACAAACTTCCAGCTTTTGCTGCCACAGCAAAGGTGCCAGCGGGGAAAAGTGATGCTGGTCCTCACTGCCTCCTGGAACCCCTTCAAATGCCCCAGACAATTTGGCCCTCTCTGCTTTCCTGAGGACTCTAGCCTCAAAAGCACCTTTTTTCACTTTCGGCGCTGTCTGGAGCAAAAAAGACAAACGTCCAGCTTTTGCTGCCACAGCAAAGGTGCCAGCGGGGAAAAGTGATGCTGGTCCTCACTGCCTCCTGGAACCCCTTCAAATGCCCCAGACAATTTGGCCCTCTCTGCTTTCCTGAGGACTCTATCCTCAAAAGCACCTTTTTTCACTTTTGGCGCTGTCTGGAGCAAAAAAGACAAACTTCCAGCTTTTGCTGCCACAGCAAAGGTGCCAGCGGGGAAAAGTGATGCTGGTCCTCACTGCCTCCTGGAACCCCTTCAAATGCCCCAGACAATTTGGCCCTCTCTGCTTTCCTGAGGACTCTATCCTCAAAAGCACCTTTTTTCACTTTCGGCGCTGTCTGGAGCAAAAAAGACAAACGTCCAGCTTTTGCTGCCACAGCAAAGGTGCCAGCGGGTAAAAGTGATGCTGGTCCTCACTGCCTCCTGGAACCCCTTCAAATGCCTTATACAATTTGGCCCTCTCTGCTTTCCTGAGGACTCTATCCTCAAAAGCACCTTTTTTCACTTTCGGCGCTGTCTGGAGCCAAAAAGACAAACGTCCAGCTTTTGCTGCCACAGCAAAGGTGCCAGCGGGGAAAAGTGATGCTGGTCCTCACTGCCTCCTGGAACCCCTTCAAATGCCCCAGACAATTTGGCCTTCTCTGCTTTCCCGTCGAACCTACCCTCAAAACCACCTTTTTTCGCTTTCATCAGCTTCCGGAGATAAAAAGACAATCGTCCAGATTTTGCTGCCACAGCAAAAGTGCCAGCGGGGAAAAGTGATGCCTGTCCTTACTGCCTCCTGGAACCCCTTCAAATGCCCCAGACAATTTGGCCCTCTCTGCTTTCCTGCGCACTCTATCCGCAAAAGCACCTTTTTTCACTTTCAACGCTGTCTGGAGCAAAAAAGACAAACGTCCAGCTTTTGCTGCCACAGCAAAGGTGCCAGGGGGAAAAGTGATGCTGGTCCTCACTGCCTCCTGGAACCCCTTCAAATGACGCAGACAATTTGGCCTTCTCTGCTTTCCTGCGGACTCTATCCTCAAAAGCACCTTTTTTCACTTTTGGCGCTGTCTGGAGCAAAAAAGACAAACTTCCAGCTTTTGCTGCCACAGCAAAGGTGCCAGCGGGGAAAAGTGATGCTGGTCCTCACTGCCTCCTGGAACCCCTTCAAATGCCCCAGACAATTTGGCCCTCTCTGCTTTCCTGAGGACTCTAGCCTCAAAAGCACCTTTTTTCACTTTCGGCGCTGTCTGGAGCAAAAAAGACAAACGTCCAGCTTTTGCTGCCACAGCAAAGGTGCCAGTGGGGAAAAGCGATGCTGGTCCTCACTGCCTCCTGGAACCCCTTCAAATGCCCCAGACAATTTGGCCCTCTCTGCTTTCCTGAGGACTCTATCCTCAAAAGCACCTTTTTTCACTTTCGGCGCTGTCTGGAGCAAAAAAGACAAACGTCCAGCTTTTGCTGCCACAGCAAAGGTGCCAGCGGGGAAAAGTGATGCTGGTCCTCACTGCCTCCTGGAACCCCTTCAAATGCCCCAGACAATTTGGCCCTCTCTGCTTTCCTGAGGACTCTATCCTCAAAAGCACCTTTTTTCACTTTTGGCGCTGTCTGGAGCAAAAAAGACAAACTTCCAGCTTTTGCTGCCACAGCAAAGGTGCCAGCGGGGAAAAGTGATGCTGGTCCTCACTGCCTCCTGGAACCCCTTCAAATGACGCAGACAATTTGGCCCTCTCTGCTTTCCTGCGGACTCTATCCTCAAAAGCACCTTTTTTCACTTTGGGCGCTGTCTGGAGCAAAAAAGACAAACTTCCAGCTTTTGCTGCCACAGCAAAGGTGCCAGCGGGGAAAAGTGATGCTGGTCCTCACTGCCTCCTGGAACCCCTTCAAATGCCGCAGACAATTTGGCCCTCTCTGCTTTCCTGAGGACTCTATCCTCAAAAGCACCTTTTTTCACTTTCGGCGCTGTCTGGAGCCAAAAAGACAAACGTCCAGCTTTTGCTGCCACAGCAAAGGTGCCAGCGGGGAAAAGTGATGCTGGTCCTCACTGCCTCCTGGAACCCCTTCAAATGCCGCAGACAATTTGGCCCTCTCTGCTTTCCTGCGGACTCTATCCTCAAAAGCACCTTTTTTCACTTTGGGCGCTGTCTGGAGCAAAAAAGACAAACGTCCAGCTTTTGCTGCCACAGCAAAGGTGCCAGCGGGGAAAAGTGATGCTGGTCCTCACTGCCTCCTGGAACCCCTTCAAATGCCCCATACAATTTGGCCCTCTCTGCTTTCCTGAGGACTGTATCCGCAAAAGCACCTTTTTTCACTTTCAACGCTGTCTGGAGTAAAAAAGACAAACTTCCAGCTTTTGCTGCCACAGCAAAAGTGCCAGCGGGGAAAAGTGATGCCTGTCCTTACTGCCTCCTGGAACCCCTTCAAATGCCCCAGACAATTTGGCCCTCTCTGCTTTCCTGAGGACTGTATCCGCAAAAGCACCTTTTTTCACTTTCAACGCTGTCTGGAGCAAAAAAGACAAACGTTCAGCTTTTGCTGCCACAGCAAAGGTGCCAGCGGGGAAAAGTGATGCTGGTCCTCACTGCCTCCTGGAACCCCTTCAAATGCCCCATACAATTTGGCCCTCTCTGCTTTCCTGAGGACTCTATCCTCAAAAGCACCTTTTTTCACTTTCGGCGCTGTCTGGAGCCAAAAAGACAAACGTCCAGCTTTTGCTGCCACAGCAAAGGTGCCAGCGGGGAAAAGTGATGCTGGTCCTCACTGCCTCCTGGAACCCCTTCAAATGCCCCAGACAATTTGGCCTTCTCTGCTTTCCCGTCGAACCTACCCTCAAAACCACCTTTTTTCGCTTTCATCAGCTTCCGGAGATAAAAAGACAATCGTCCAGATTTTGCTGCCACAGCAAAAGTGCCAGCGGGGAAAAGTGATGCCTGTCCTTACTGCCTCCTGGAACCCCTTCAAATGCCCCAGACAATTTGGCCCTCTCTGCTTTCCTGCGCACTCTATCCGCAAAAGCACCTTTTTTCACTTTCAACGCTGTCTGGAGCAAAAAAGACAAACGTCCAGCTTTTGCTGCCACAGCAAAGGTGCCAGGGGGAAAAGTGATGCTGGTCCTCACTGCCTCCTGGAACCCCTTCAAATGACGCAGACAATTTGGCCCTCTCTGCTTTCCTGCGGACTCTATCCTCAAAAGCACCTTTTTTCACTTTTGGCGCTGTCTGGAGCAAAAAAGACAAACTTCCAGCTTTTGCTGCCACAGCAAAGGTGCCAGCGGGGAAAAGTGATGCTGGTCCTCACTGCCTCCTGGAACCCCTTCAAATGCCCCAGACAATTTGGCCCTCTCTGCTTTCCTGAGGACTCTATCCTCAAAAGCACCTTTTTTCACTTTCGGCGCTGTCTGGAGCAAAAAAGACAAACGTCCAGCTTTTGCTGCCACAGCAAAGGTGCCAGCGGGGAAAAGTGATGCTGGTCCTCACTGCCTCCTGGAACCCCTTCAAATGCCCCAGACAATTTGGCCCTCTCTGCTTTCCTGAGGACTCTATCCTCAAAAGCACCTTTTTTCACTTTCGGCGCTGTCTGGAGCAAAAAAGACAAACTTCCAGCTTTTGCTGCCACAGCAAAGGTGCCAGCGGGGAAAAGTGATGCCTGTCCTTACTGCCTCCTGGAACCCCTTCAAATGCCCCAGACAATTTGGCCCTCTCTGCTTTCCTGAGGACTCTATCCGCAAAAGCACCTTTTTTCACTTTCGGCGCTGTCTGGAGCAAAAAAGACAAACGTCCAGCTTTTGCTGCCACAGCAAAGGTGCCAGCGGGGAAAAGTGATGCTGGTCCTCACTGCCTCCTGGAACCCCTTCAAATGCCCCAGACAATTTGGCCCTCTCTGCTTTCCTGAGGACTCTATCCTCAAAAGCACCTTTTTTCACTTTCGGCGCTGTCTGGAGCCAAAAAGACAAACGTCCAGCTTTTGCTGCCACAGCAAAGGTGCCAGCGGGGAAAAGTGATGCTGGTCCTCACTGCCTCCTGGAACCCCTTCAAATGACGCAGACAATTTGGCCCTCTCTGCTTTCCTGCGGACTCTATCCTCAAAAGCACCTTTTTTCACTTTGGGCGCTGTCTGGCGCAAAAAAGACAAACGTCCAGCTTTTGCTGCCACAGCAAAGGTGCCAGCGGGGAAAAGTGATGCTGGTCCTCACTGCCTCCTGGAACCCCTTCAAATGCCCCATACAATTTGGCCCTCTCTGCTTTCCTGAGGACTGTATCCGCAAAAGCACCTTTTTTCACTTTCAACGCTGTCTGGAGTAAAAAAGACAAACTTCCAGCTTTTGCTGCCACAGCAAAAGTGCCAGCGGGGAAAAGTGATGCCTGTCCTTACTGCCTCCTGGAACCCCTTCAAATGCCCCAGACAATTTGGCCCTCTCTGCTTTCCTGAGGACTGTATCCGCAAAAGCACCTTTTTTCACTTTCGGCGCTGTCTGGAGCCAAAAAGACAAACGTCCAGCTTTTGCTGCCACAGCAAAGGTGCCAGCGGGGAAAAGTGATGCTGGTCCTCACTGCCTCCTGGAACCCCTTCAAATGCCCCAGACAATTTGGCCTTCTCTGCTTTCCCGTCGAACCTACCCTCAAAACCACCTTTTTTCGCTTTCATCAGCTTCCGGAGATAAAAAGACAATCGTCTAGCTTTTGCTGCCACAGCAAAAGTGCCAGCGGGGAAAAGTGATGCCTGTCCTTACTGCCTCCTGGAACCCCTTCAAATGCCCCAGACAATTTGGCCCTCTCTGCTTTCCTGTGCACTCTATCCGCAAAAGCACCTTTTTTCACTTTCAACGCTGTCTGGAGCAAAAAAGACAAACGTCCAGCTTTTGCTGCCACAGCAAAGGTGCCAGGGGGAAAAGTGATGCTGGTCCTCACTGCCTCCTGGAACCCCTTCAAATGACGCAGACAATTTGGCCCTCTCTGCTTTCCTGCGGACTCTATCCTCAAAAGCACCTTTTTTCACTTTTGGCGCTGTCTGGAGCAAAAAAGACAAACGTCCAGCTTTTGCTGCCACAGCAAAGGTGCCAGCGGGGAAAAGTGATGCTGGTCCTCACTGCCTCCTGGAACCCCTTCAAATGCCGCAGACAATTTGGCCCTCTCTGCTTTCCTGAGGACTCTATCCTCAAAAGCACCTTTTTTCACTTTCGGCGCTGTCTGGAGCAAAAAAGACAAACGTCCAGCTTTTGCTGCCACAGCAAAGGTGCCAGCGGGGAAAAGTGATGCTGGTCCTCACTGCCTCCTGGAACCCCTTCAAATGCCGCAGACAATTTGGCCCTCTCTGCTTTCCTGAGGACTCTATCCTCAAAAGCACCTTTTTTCACTTTCGGCGCTGTCTGGAGCCAAAAAGACAAACGTCCAGCTTTTGCTGCCACAGCAAAGGTGCCAGCAAGGAAAAGTGATGCTGGTCCTCACTGCCTCCTGGAACCCCTTCAAATGCCCCAGACAATTTGGCCCTCTCTGCTTTCCTGAGGACTCTATCCTCAAAAGCACCTTTTTTCACTTTTGGCGCTGTCTGGAGCAAAAAAGACAAACTTCCAGCTTTTGCTGCCACAGCAAAGGTGCCAGCGGGGAAAAGTGATGCTGGTCCTCACTGCCTCCTGGAACCCCTTCAAATGCCCCAGACAATTTGGCCCTCTCTGCTTTCCTGAGGACTCTATCCTCAAAAGCACCTTTTTTCACTTTCGGCGCTGTCTGGAGCCAAAAAGACAAACGTCCAGCTTTTGCTGCCACAGCAAAGGTGCCAGCGGGGAAAAGTGATGCTGGTCCTCACTGCCTCCTGGAACCCCTTCAAATGCCCCAGACAATTTGGCCCTCTCTGCTTTCCTGAGGACTCTATCCTCAAATGCACCTTTTTTCACATTCGGCGCTGTCTGGAGCAAAAAAGACAAACGTCCAGCTTTTGCTGCCACAGCAAAGGTGCCAGCGGGGAAAAGTGATGCTGGTCCTCACTGCCTCCTGGAACCCCTTCAAATGCCCCAGACAATTTGGCCCTCTCTGCTTTCCTGCGGACTCTATCCTCAAAAGCACCTTTTTTCACTTTTGGCGCTGTCTGGAGCAAAAAAGACAAACGTCCAGCTTTTGCTGCCACAGCAAAGGTGCCAGCGGGGAAAAGTGATGCTGGTCCTCACTGCCTCCTGGAACCCCTTCAAATGCCCCATACAATTTGGCCCTCTCTGCTTTCCTGAGGACTCTATCCTCAAAAGCACCTTTTTTCACTTTCGGCGCTGTCTGGAGCAAAAAAGACAAACTTCCAGCTTTTGCTGCCACAGCAAAGGTGCCAGCGGGGAAAAGTGATGCCTGTCCTTACTGCCTCCTGGAACCCCTTCAAATGCCCCAGACAATTTGGCCCTCTCTGCTTTCCTGAGGACTCTATCCGCAAAAGCACCTTTTTTCACTTTCAACGCTGTCTGGAGCAAAAAAGACAAACGTCCAGCTTTTGCTGCCACAGCAAAGGTGCCAGCGGGGAAAAGTGATGCTGGTCCTCACTGCCTCCTGGAACCCCTTCAAATGCCCCAGACAATTTGGCCCTCTCTGCTTTTCTGCGGACTCTATCCTCAAAAGCACCTTTTTTCACTTTTGGCGCTGTCTGGAGCAAAAAAGACAAACGTCCAGCTTTTGCTGCCACGGTAAAGGTGCCAGCGGGGAAAAGTGATGCTGGTCCTCACTGCCTCCTGGAACCCCTTCAAATGCCGCAGACAATTTGGCCCTCTCTGCTTTCCTGAGGACTCTATCCTCAAAAGCACCTTTTTTCACTTTCGGCGCTGTCTGGAGCCAAAAAGACAAACTTCCAGCTTTTGCTGCCACAGCAAAGGTGCCAGCGGGGAAAAGTGATGCTGGTTCTCACTGCCTCCTGGAACCCCTGCAAATGCCCCAGACAATTTGGTCCTCTCTGCTTTCCTGAGGACTTTATCCTCAAAAGCACCTTTTTTCACTTTCGGCGCTGTCTGGAGCCAAAAAGACAAACGTCTAGCTTATGCTGCCACAGCAAAGGTGCCAGCGGGGAAAAGTGATGCTGGTCCTCACTGCCTCCTGGAACCCCTTCAAATGCCCCAGACAATTTGGCCCTCTCTGCTTTCCTGAGGACTCTATCCTCAAAAGCACCTTTTTTCACTTTTGGCGCTCTCTGGAGCAAAAAAGACAAACATCCAGCTTTTGCTGCCACAGCAAAGGTGCCAGCGGGGAAAAGTGATGCTGGTCCTCACTGCCTCCTGGAACCCCTTCAAATGCCGCAGACAATTTGGCTCTCTCTGCTTTCCTGAGGACTCTATCCTCAAAAGCACCTTTTTTGACTTTCGGCGCTGTCTGGAGCAAAAAAGACAAACTTCCAGCTTTTGCTGCGACAGCAAAGGTGCCAGCGGGGAAAAGTGATGCTGGTCCTCACTGCCTCCTGGAACCCCTTCAAATGCCTTATACAATTTGGCCCTCTCTGCTTTCCTGAGGACTCTATCCTCAAAAGCACCTTTTTTCGCTTTTGGCGCTGTCTGGAGCAAAAAAGACAAACTTCCAGCTTTTGCTGCCACAGCAAAGGTGCCAGCGGGGAAAAGTGATGCTAGTCCTCACTGCCTCCTGGAACCCCTTCAAATGCCGCAGACAATTTGGCCCTCTCTGCTTTCCTGAGGACTCTATCCTCAAAAGCACCTTTTTTCACTTTCGGCGCTGTCTGGAGCCAAAAAGACAAACGTCCAGCTTTTGCTGCCACAGCAAAGGTGCCAGCGGGGAAAAGTGATGCTGGTCCTCACTGCCTCCTGGAACCCCTTCAAATGACGCAGACAATTTGGCCCTCTCTGCTTTCCTGCGGACTCTATCCTCAAAAGCACCTTTTTTCACTTTGGGCGCTGTCTGGAGCAAAAAAGACAAACGTCCAGCTTTTGCTGCCACAGCAAAGGTGCCAGCGGGGAAAAGTGATGCTGGTCCTCACTGCCTCCTGGAACCCCTTCAAATGCCCCATACAATTTGGCCCTCTCTGCTTTCCTGAGGACTCTATCCTCAAAAGCACCTTTTTTCACTTTCGGCGCTGTCTGGAGCAAAAAAGACAAACGTTCAGCTTTTGCTGCCACAGCAAAGGTGCCAGCGGGGAAAAGTGATGCTGGTTCTCACTGCCTCCTGGAACCCCTTCAAATGCCCCAGACAATTTGGTCCTCTCTGCTTTCCTGAGGACTTTATCCTCAAAAGCACCTTTTTTCACTTTCGGCGCTGTCTGGAGCCAAAAAGACAAACGTCTAGCTTATGCTGCCACAGCAAAGGTGCCAGCGGGGAAAAGTGATGCTGGTCCTCACTGCCTCCTGGAACCCCTTCAAATGCCCCAGACAATTTGGCCCTCTCTGCTTTCCTGAGGACTCTATCCTCAAAAGCACCTTTTTTCACTTTTGGCGCTCTCTGGAGCAAAAAAGACAAACATCCAGCTTTTGCTGCCACAGCAAAGGTGCCAGCGGGGAAAAGTGATGCTGGTCCTCACTGCCTCCTGGAACCCCTTCAAATGCCGCAGACAATTTGGCTCTCTCTGCTTTCCTGAGGACTCTATCCTCAAAAGCACCTTTTTTGACTTTCGGCGCTGTCTGGAGCAAAAAAGACAAACGTCCAGCTTTTGCTGCCACAGCAAAGGTGCCAGCGGGGAAAAGTGATGCTGGTCCTCACTGCCTCCTGGAACCCCTTCAAATGCCCCAGACAATTTGGCCCTCTCTGCTTTGCTGAGGACTTTATCCTCAAAAGCACCTTTTTTCACTTTCGGCGCTGTCTGGAGCCAAAAAGACAAACGTCTAGCTTTTGCTGCCACAGCAAAGGTGCCAGCGGGGAAAAGTGATGCTGGTCCTCACTGCCTCCTGGAACCCCTTCAAATGCCCCATACACTTTGGCCCTCTCTGCTTTCCTGAGGACTCTATCCTCAAAAGCACCTTTTTTCACTTTCGGCGCTCTCTGGAGCAAAAAAGACAAACATCCAGCTTTTGCTGGCACAGCAAAGGTGCCAGCGGGGAAAAGTGATGCTGGTCCTCACTGCCTCCTGGAACCCCTTCAAATTCCGCAGACAATTTGGCTCTCTCTGCTTTCCTGAGGACTCTATCCTCAAAAGCACCTTTTTTCACTTTCGGCGCTGTCTGGAGCAAAAAAGACAAACGTCCAGCTTTTGCTGCCACAGCAAAGGTGCCAGCGGGGAAAAGTGATGCTGGTCCTCACTGCCTCCTGGAACCCCTTCAAATGACGCAGACAATTTGGCCCTCTCTGCTTTCCTGAGGACTCTATCCTCAAAAGCACCTTTTTTCACTTTTGGCGCTGTCTGGAGCAAAAAAGACAAACGTCCAGCTTTTGCTGCCACAGCAAAGGTGCCAGCGGGGAAAAGTGATGCTGGTCCTCACTGCCTCCTGGAACCCCTTCAAATGACGCAGACAATTTGGCCCTCTCTGCTTTCCTGAGGACTCTATCCTCAAAAGCACCTTTTTTCACTTTTGGCGCTGTCTGGAGCAAAAAAGACAAACGTCCAGCTTTTGCTGCCACAGCAAAGGTGCCAGCGGGGAAAAGTGATGCTGGTCCTCACTGCCTCCTGGAACCCCTTCAAATGACGCAGACAATTTGGCCCTCTCTGCTTTCCTGAGGACTCTATCCTCAAAAGCACCTTTTTTCACTTTCGGCGCTGTCTGGAGCCAAAAAGACAAACTTCCAGGTTTTGCTGCCACAGCAAAGGTGCCAGCGGGGAAAAGTGATGCTGGTCCTCACTGCCTCCTGGAACCCCTTCAAATGCCGCAGACAATTTGGCCCTCTCTGCTTTCCTGAGGACTCTATCCTCAAAAGCACCTTTTTTCACTTTCGGTGCTGTCTGGAGCCAAAAACACAAACGTCCAGCTTTTGCTGCCACAGCAAAGGTGCCAGCGGGGAAAAGTGATGCTGGTCCTCACTGCCTCCTGGAACCCCTTCAAATGCCCCAGACAATTTGGCCCTCTCTGCTTTCCTGAGGACTCTATCCTCAAATGCACCTTTTTTCACTTTCGGCGCTGTCTGGAGCCAAAAAGACAAACGTCCAGCTTTTGCTGCCACAGCAAAGGTGCCAGCGGGGAAAAGTGATGCTGGTCCTCACTGCCTCCTGGAACCCCTTCAAATGCCCCAGACAATTTGGCCCTCTCTGCTTTCCTGAGGACTTTATCCTCAAAAGCACCTTTTTTCACTTTGGGCGCTGTCTGGAGCCAAAAAGACAAACGTCTAGCTTTTGCTGCCACAGCAAAGGTGCCAGCGGGGAAAAGTGATGCTGGTCCTCACTGCCTCCTGGAACCCCTTCAAATGCCCCATACAATTTGGCCCTCTCTGCTTTCCTGAGGACTCTATCCTCAAAAGCACCTTTTTTCACTTTCGGCGCTGTCTGGAGCAAAAAAGACAAACATCCAGCTTTTGCTGGCACAGCAAAGGTGCCAGCGGGGAAAAGTGATGCTGGTCCTCACTGCCTCCTGGAACCCCTTCAAATTCCGCAGACAATTTGGCTCTCTCTGCTTTCCTGAGGACTCTATCCTCAAAAGCACCTTTTTTCACTTTTGGCGCTGTCTGGAGCAAAAAAGACAAACGTCCAGCTTTTGCTGCCACAGCAAAGGTGCCAGCGGGGAAAAGTGATGCTGGTCCTCACTGCCTCCTGGAACCCCTTCAAATGCCTTATACAATTTGGCCCTCTCTGCTTTCCTGAGGACTCTATCCTCAAAAGCACCTTTTTTCACTTTCGGCGCTGTCTGGAGCCAAAAAGACAAACGTCCAGCTTTTGCTGCCACAGCAAAGGTGCCAGCGGGGAAAAGTGATGCTGGTCCTCACTGCCTCCTGGAACCCCTTCAAATGCCCCAGACAATTTGGCCTTCTCTGCTTTCCCGTCGAACCTACCCTCAAAACCACCTTTTTTCGCTTTCATCAGCTTCCGGAGATAAAAAGACAATCGTCCAGATTTTGCTGCCACAGCAAAAGTGCCAGCGGGGAAAAGTGATGCCTGTCCTTACTGCCTCCTGGAACCCCTTCAAATGCCCCAGACAATTTGGCCCTCTCTGCTTTCCTGCGCACTCTATCCGCAAAAGCACCTTTTTTCACTTTCAACGCTGTCTGGAGCAAAAAAGACAAACGTCCAGCTTTTGCTGCCACAGCAAAGGTGCCAGGGGGAAAAGTGATGCTGGTCCTCACTGCCTCCTGGAACCCCTTCAAATGACGCAGACAATTTGGCCCTCTCTGCTTTCCTGCGGACTCTATCCTCAAAAGCACCTTTTTTCACTTTTGGCGCTGTCTGGAGCAAAAAAGACAAACTTCCAGCTTTTGCTGCCACAGCAAAGGTGCCAGCGGGGAAAAGTGATGCTGGTCCTCACTGCCTCCTGGAACCCCTTCAAATGCCCCAGACAATTTGGCCCTCTCTGCTTTCCTGAGGACTCTAGCCTCAAAAGCACCTTTTTTCACTTTCGGCGCTGTCTGGAGCAAAAAAGACAAACGTCCAGCTTTTGCTGCCACAGCAAAGGTGCCAGTGGGGAAAAGCGATGCTGGTCCTCACTGCCTCCTGGAACCCCTTCAAATGCCCCAGACAATTTGGCCCTCTCTGCTTTCCTGAGGACTCTAGCCTCAAAAGCACCTTTTTTCACTTTCGGCGCTGTCTGGAGCAAAAAAGACAAACGTCCAGCTTTTGCTGCCACAGCAAAGGTGCCAGCGGGGAAAAGTGATGCTGGTCCTCACTGCCTCCTGGAACCCCTTCAAATGCCCCAGACAATTTGGCCCTCTCTGCTTTCCTGAGGACTCTATCCTCAAAAGCACCTTTTTTCACTTTTGGCGCTCTCTGGAGCAAAAAAGACAAACTTCCAGCTTTTGCTGCCACAGCAAAGGTGCCAGCGGGGAAAAGTGATGCTGGTCCTCACTGCCTCCTGGAACCCCTTCAAATTCCGCAGACAATTTGGCCCTCTCTGCTTTCCTGAGGACTCTATCCTCAAAAGCACCTTTTTTCACTTTCGGCGCTGTCTGGAGCAAAAAAGACAAACTTCCAGCTTTTGCTGCCACAGCAAAGGTGCCAGCGGGGAAAAGTGATGCCTGTCCTTACTGCCTCCTGGAACCCCTTCAAATGCCCCAGACAATTTGGCCCTCTCTGCTTTCCTGAGGACTCTATCCGCAAAAGCACCTTTTTTCACTTTCAACGCTGTCTGGAGCAAAAAAGACAAACGTTCAGCTTTTGCTGCCACAGCAAAGGTGCCAGCGGGGAAAAGTGATGCTGGTCCTCACTGCCTCCTGGAACCCCTTCAAATGCCCCAGACAATTTGGCCCTCTCTGCTTTCCTGCGGACTCTATCCTCAGAAGCACCTTTTTTCACTTTTGGCGCTGTCTGGAGCAAAAAAGACAAACGTCCAGCTTTTGCTGCCACGGTAAAGGTGCCAGCGGGGAAAAGTGATGCTGGTCCTCACTGCCTCCTGGAACCCCTTCAAATGCCGCAGACAATTTGGCCCTCTCTGCTTTCCTGAGGACTCTATCCTCAAAAGCACCTTTTTTCACTTTCGGCGCTGTCTGGAGCAAAAAAGACAAACTTCCAGCTTTTGCTGCCACAGCAAAGGTGCCAGCGGGGAAAAGTGATGCTGGTTCTCCCTGCCTCCTGGAACCCCTGCAAATGCCCCAGACAATTTGGTCCTCTCTGCTTTCCTGAGGACTTTATCCTCAAAAGCACCTTTTTTCACTTTCGGCGCTGTCTGGAGCCAAGAAGACAAACGTCTAGCTTATGCTGCCACAGCAAAGGTGCCAGCGGGGAAAAGTGATGCTGGTCCTCACTGCCTCCTGGAACCCCTTCAAATGCCCCAGACAATTTGGCCCTCTCTGCTTTCCTGAGGACTCTATCCTCAAATGCACCTTTTTTCACTTTTGGCGCTCTCTGGAGCAAAAAAGACAAACATCCAGCTTTTGCTGCCACAGCAAAGGTGCCAGCGGGGAAAAGTGATGCTGGTCCTCACTGCCTCCTGGAACCCCTTCAAATGCCGCAGACAATTTGGCTCTCTCTGCTTTCCTGAGGACTCTATCCTCAAAAGCACCTTTTTTGACTTTCGGCGCTGTCTGGAGCAAAAAAGACAAACTTCCAGCTTTTGCTGCCACAGCAAAGGTGCCAGCGGGGAAAAGTGATGCTGGTCCTCACTGCCTCCTGGAACCCCTTCAAATGCCTTATACAATTTGGCCCTCTCTGCTTTCCTGAGGACTCTATCCTCAAAAGCACCTTTTTTCGCTTTTGGCGCTGTCTGGAGCAAAAAAGACAAACTTCCAGCTTTTGCTGCCACAGCAAAGGTGCCAGCGGGGAAAAGTGATGCTAGTCCTCACTGCCTCCTGGAACCCCTTCAAATGCCGCAGACAATTTGGCCCTCTCTGCTTTCCTGAGGACTCTATCCTCAAAAGCACCTTTTTTCACTTTCGGCGCTGTCTGGAGCCAAAAAGACAAACGTCCAGCTTTTGCTGCCACAGCAAAGGTGCCAGCGGGGAAAAGTGATGCTGGTCCTCACTGCCTCCTGGAACCCCTTCAAATGCCGCAGACAATTTGGCCCTCTCTGCTTTCCTGAGGACTCTATCCTCAAATGCACCTTTTTTCCCTTTCGGCGCTGTCTGGAGCAAAAAAGACAAACGTCCAGCTTTTGCTGCCACAGCAAAGGTGCCAGCGGGGAAAAGTGATGCTGGTCCTCACTGCCTCCTGGAACCCCTTCAAATGACGCAGACAATTTGGCCCTCTCTGCTTTCCTGCGGACTCTATCCTCAAAAGCACCTTTTTTCACTTTGGGCGCTGTCTGGAGCAAAAAAGACAAACGTCCAGCTTTTGCTGCCACAGCAAAGGTGCCAGCGGGGAAAAGTGATGCTGGTCCTCACTGCCTCCTGGAACCCCTTCAAATGCCCCATACAATTTGGCCCTCTCTGCTTTCCTGAGGACTCTATCCTCAAAAGCACCTTTTTTCACTTTCGGCGCTGTCTGGAGCAAAAAAGACAAACTTCCAGCTTTTGCTGCCACAGCAAAGGTGCCAGCGGGGAAAAGTGATGCTGGTTCTCACTGCCTCCTGGAACCCCTTCAAATGCCCCAGACAATTTGGTCCTCTCTGCTTTCCTGAGGACTTTATCCTCAAAAGCACCTTTTTTCACTTTCGGCGCTGTCTGGAGCCAAAAAGACAAACGTCTAGCTTATGCTGCCACAGCAAAGGTGCCAGCGGGGAAAAGTGATGCTGGTCCTCACTGCCTCCTGGAACCCCTTCAAATGCCCCAGACAATTTGGCCCTCTCTGCTTTCCTGAGGACTCTATCCTCAAAAGCACCTTTTTTCACTTTTGGCGCTCTCTGGAGCAAAAAAGACAAACATCCAGCTTTTGCTGCCACAGCAAAGGTGCCAGCGGGGAAAAGTGATGCTGGTCCTCACTGCCTCCTGGAACCCCTTCAAATGCCGCAGACAATTTGGCTCTCTCTGCTTTCCTGAGGACTCTATCCTCAAAAGCACCTTTTTTGACTTTCGGCGCTGTCTGGAGCAAAAAAGACAAACGTCCAGCTTTTGCTGCCACAGCAAAGGTGCCAGCGGGGAAAAGTGATGCTGGTCCTCACTGCCTCCTGGAACCCCTTCAAATGCCCCAGACAATTTGGCCCTCTCTGCTTTCCTGAGGACTCTATCCTCAAAAGCACCTTTTTTCACTTTCGGCGCTCTCTGGAGCAAAAAAGACAAACATCCAGCTTTTGCTGGCACAGCAAAGGTGCCAGCGGGGAAAAGTGATGCTGGTCCTCACTGCCTCCTGGAACCCCTTCAAATTCCGCAGACAATTTGGCTCTCTCTGCTTTCCTGAGGACTCTATCCTCAAAAGCACCTTTTTTCACTTTCGGCGCTGTCTGGAGCAAAAAAGACAAACGTCCAGCTTTTGCTGCCACAGCAAAGGTGCCAGCGGGGAAAAGTGATGCTGGTCCTCACTGCCTCCTGGAACCCCTTCAAATGACGCAGACAATTTGGCCCTCTCTGCTTTCCTGAGGACTCTATCCTCAAAAGCACCTTTTTTCACTTTTGGCGCTGTCTGGAGCAAAAAAGACAAACGTCCAGCTTTTGCTGCCACAGCAAAGGTGCCAGCGGGGAAAAGTGATGCTGGTCCTCACTGCCTCCTGGAACCCCTTCAAATGACGCAGACAATTTGGCCCTCTCTGCTTTCCTGAGGACTCTATCCTCAAAAGCACCTTTTTTCACTTTTGGCGCTGTCTGGAGCAAAAAAGACAAACGTCCAGCTTTTGCTGCCACAGCAAAGGTGCCAGCGGGGAAAAGTGATGCTGGTCCTCACTGCCTCCTGGAACCCCTTCAAATGACGCAGACAATTTGGCCCTCTCTGCTTTCCTGAGGACTCTATCCTCAAAAGCACCTTTTTTCACTTTCGGCGCTGTCTGGAGCCAAAAAGACAAACTTCCAGGTTTTGCTGCCACAGCAAAGGTGCCAGCGGGGAAAAGTGATGCTGGTCCTCACTGCCTCCTGGAACCCCTTCAAATGCCGCAGACAATTTGGCCCTCTCTGCTTTCCTGAGGACTCTATCCTCAAAAGCACCTTTTTTCACTTTCGGTGCTGTCTGGAGCCAAAAACACAAACGTCCAGCTTTTGCTGCCACAGCAAAGGTGCCAGCGGGGAAAAGTGATGCTGGTCCTCACTGCCTCCTGGAACCCCTTCAAATGCCCCATACAATTTGGCCCTCTCTGCTTTCCTGAGGACTCTATCCTCAAAAGCACCTTTTTTGACTTTCGGCGCTGTCTGGAGCAAAAAAGACAAACGTCCAGCTTTTGCTGCCACAGCAAAGGTGCCAGCGGGGAAAAGTGATGCTGGTCCTCACTGCCTCCTGGAACCCCTTCAAATGCCCCAGACAATTTGGCCCTCTCTGCTTTGCTGAGGACTTTATCCTCAAAGGCACCTTTTTTCACTTTCGGCGCTGTCTGGAGCCAAAAAGACAAACGTCTAGCTTTTGCTGCCACAGCAAAGGTGCCAGCGGGGAAAAGTGATGCTGGTCCTCACTGCCTCCTGGAACCCCTTCAAATGCCCCAGACAATTTGGCCCTCTCTGCTTTCCTGAGGACTCTATCCTCAAAAGCACCTTTTTTCACTTTCGGCGCTGTCTGGAGCAAAAAAGACAAACATCCAGCTTTTGCTGGCACAGCAAAGGTGCCAGCGGGGAAAAGTGATGCTGGTCCTCACTGCCTCCTGGAACCCCTTCAAATTCCGCAGACAATTTGGCTCTCTCTGCTTTCCTGAGGACTCTATCCTCAAAAGCACCTTTTTTCACTTTCGGCGCTGTCTGGAGCAAAAAAGACAAACGTCCAGCTTTTGCTGCCACAGCAAAGGTGCCAGCGGGGAAAAGTGATGCTGGTCCTCACTGCCTCCTGGAACCCCTTCAAATGACGCAGACAATTTGGCCCTCTCTGCTTTCCTGAGGACTCTATCCTCAAAAGCACCTTTTTTCACTTTTGGCGCTGTCTGGAGCAAAAAAGACAAACGTCCAGCTTTTGCTGCCACAGCAAAGGTGCCAGCGGGGAAAAGTGATGCTGGTCCTCACTGCCTCCTGGAACCCCTTCAAATGACGCAGACAATTTGGCCCTCTCTGCTTTCCTGAGGACTCTATCCTCAAAAGCACCTTTTTTCACTTTTGGCGCTGTCTGGAGCAAAAAAGACAAACGTCCAGCTTTTGCTGCCACAGCAAAGGTGCCAGCGGGGAAAAGTGATGCTGGTCCTCACTGCCTCCTGGAACCCCTTCAAATGACGCAGACAATTTGGCCCTCTCTGCTTTCCTGAGGACTCTATCCTCAAAAGCACCTTTTTTCACTTTCGGCGCTGTCTGGAGCCAAAAAGACAAACGTCCAGGTTTTGCTGCCACAGCAAAGGTGCCAGCGGGGAAAAGTGATGCTGGTCCTCACTGCCTCCTGGAACCCCTTCAAATGCCGCAGACAATTTGGCCCTCTCTGCTTTCCTGAGGACTCTATCCTCAAAAGCACCTTTTTTCACTTTCGGTGCTGTCTGGAGCCAAAAACACAAACGTCCAGCTTTTGCTGCCACAGCAAAGGTGCCAGCGGGGAAAAGTGATGCTGGTCCTCACTGCGTCCTGGAACCCCTTCAAATGCCCCATACAATTTGGCCCTCTCTGCTTTCCTGAGGACTCTATCCTCAAATGCACCTTTTTTCACTTTCGGCGCTGTCTGGAGCCAAAAAGACAAACGTCCAGCTTTTGCTGCCACAGCAAAGGTGCCAGCGGGGAAAAGTGATGCTGGTCCTCACTGCCTCCTGGAACCCCTTCAAATGCCCCAGACAATTTGGCCCTCTCTGCTTTCCTGAGGACTTTATCCTCAAAAGCACCTTTTTTCACTTTCGGCGCTGTCTGGAGCCAAAAAGACAAACGTCTAGCTTTTGCTGCCACAGCAAAGGTGCCAGCGGGGAAAAGTGATGCTGGTCCTCACTGCCTCCTGGAACCCCTTCAAATGCCCCATACAATTTGGCCCTCTCTGCTTTCCTGAGGACTCTATCCTCAAAAGCACCTTTTTTCACTTTCGGCGCTGTCTGGAGCAAAAAAGACAAACATCCAGCTTTTGCTGGCACAGCAAAGGTGCCAGCGGGGAAAAGTGATGCTGGTCCTCACTGCCTCCTGGAACCCCTTCAAATTCCGCAGACAATTTGGCTATCTCTGCTTTCCTGAGGACTCTATCCTCAAAAGCACCTTTTTTCACTTTCGGCGCTGTCTGGAGCAAAAAAGACAAACGTCCAGCTTTTGCTGCCACAGCAAAGGTGCCAGCGGGGAAAAGTGATGCTGGTCCTCACTGCCTCCTGGAACCCCTTCAAATGCCTTATACAATTTGGCCCTCTCTGCTTTCTTGAGGACTCTATCCTCAAAAGCACCTTTTTTCACTTTCGGCGCTGTCTGGAGCCAAAAAGACAAACGTCCAGCTTTTGCTGCCACAGCAAAGGTGCCAGCGGGGAAAAGTGATGCTGGTCCTTACTGCCTCCTGGAACCCCTTCAAATGCCGCAGACAATTTGGCCCTCTCTGCTTTCCTGAGGACTCTATCCTCAAAAGCACCTTTTTTCACTTTCGGCGCTGTCTGGAGCCAAAAAGACAAACGTCCAGCTTTTGCTGCCACAGCAAAGGTGCCAGCGGGGAAAAGTGATGCTGGTCCTCACTGCCTCCTGGAACCCCTTCAAATGCCGCAGACAATTTGGCCCTCTCTGCTTTCCTGCGGACTCTATCCTCAAAAGCACCTTTTTTCACTTTGGGCGCTGTCTGGAGCAAAAAAGACAAACGTCCAGCTTTTGCTGCCACAGCAAAGGTGCCAGCGGGGAAAAGTGATGCTGGTCCTCACTGCCTCCTGGAACCCCTTCAAATGCCCCATACAATTTGGCCCTCTCTGCTTTCCTGAGGACTGTATCCGCAAAAGCACCTTTTTTCACTTTCAACGCTGTCTGGAGTAAAAAAGACAAACTTCCAGCTTTTGCTGCCACAGCAAAAGTGCCAGCGGGGAAAAGTGATGCCTGTCCTTACTGCCTCCTGGAACCCCTTCAAATGCCCCAGACAATTTGGCCCTCTCTGCTTTCCTGAGGACTGTATCCGCAAAAGCACCTTTTTTCACTTTCAACGCTGTCTGGAGCAAAAAAGACAAACGTTCAGCTTTTGCTGCCACAGCAAAGGTGCCAGCGGGGAAAAGTGATGCTGGTCCTCACTGCCTCCTGGAACCCCTTCAAATGCCCCATACAATTTGGCCCTCTCTGCTTTCCTGAGGACTCTATCCTCAAAAGCACCTTTTTTCACTTTCGGCGCTGTCTGGAGCCAAAAAGACAAACGTCCAGCTTTTGCTGCCACAGCAAAGGTGCCAGCGGGGAAAAGTGATGCTGGTCCTCACTGCCTCCTGGAACCCCTTCAAATGCCCCAGACAATTTGGCCTTCTCTGCTTTCCCGTCGAACCTACCCTCAAAACCACCTTTTTTCGCTTTCATCAGCTTCCGGAGATAAAAAGACAATCGTCCAGATTTTGCTGCCACAGCAAAAGTGCCAGCGGGGAAAAGTGATGCCTGTCCTTACTGCCTCCTGGAACCCCTTCAAATGCCCCAGACAATTTGGCCCTCTCTGCTTTCCTGCGCACTCTATCCGCAAAAGCACCTTTTTTCACTTTCAACGCTGTCTGGAGCAAAAAAGACAAACGTCCAGCTTTTGCTGCCACAGCAAAGGTGCCAGGGGGAAAAGTGATGCTGGTCCTCACTGCCTCCTGGAACCCCTTCAAATGACGCAGACAATTTGGCCCTCTCTGCTTTCCTGCGGACTCTATCCTCAAAAGCACCTTTTTTCACTTTTGGCGCTGTCTGGAGCAAAAAAGACAAACTTCCAGCTTTTGCTGCCACAGCAAAGGTGCCAGCGGGGAAAAGTGATGCTGGTCCTCACTGCCTCCTGGAACCCCTTCAAATGCCCCAGACAATTTGGCCCTCTCTGCTTTCCTGAGGACTCTATCCTCAAAAGCACCTTTTTTCACTTTCGGCGCTGTCTGGAGCAAAAAAGACAAACGTCCAGCTTTTGCTGCCACAGCAAAGGTGCCAGCGGGGAAAAGTGATGCTGGTCCTCACTGCCTCCTGGAACCCCTTCAAATGCCCCATACAATTTGGCCCTCTCTGCTTTCCTGAGGACTCTATCCTCAAAAGCACCTTTTTTCACTTTCGGCGCTGTCTGGAGCAAAAAAGACAAACTTCCAGCTTTTGCTGCCACAGCAAAGGTGCCAGCGGGGAAAAGTGATGCCTGTCCTTACTGCCTCCTGGAACCCCTTCAAATGCCCCAGACAATTTGGCCCTCTCTGCTTTCCTGAGGACTCTATCCGCAAAAGCACCTTTTTTCACTTTCGGCGCTGTCTGGAGCAAAAAAGACAAACGTCCAGCTTTTGCTGCCACAGCAAAGGTGCCAGCGGGGAAAAGTGATGCTGGTCCTCACTGCCTCCTGGAACCCCTTCAAATGCCCCAGACAATTTGGCCCTCTCTGCTTTCCTGAGGACTCTATCCTCAAAAGCACCTTTTTTCACTTTCGGCGCTGTCTGGAGCCAAAAAGACAAACGTCCAGCTTTTGCTGCCACAGCAAAGGTGCCAGCGGGGAAAAGTGATGCTGGTCCTCACTGCCTCCTGGAACCCCTTCAAATGACGCAGACAATTTGGCCCTCTCTGCTTTCCTGCGGACTCTATCCTCAAAAGCACCTTTTTTCACTTTGGGCGCTGTCTGGCGCAAAAAAGACAAACGTCCAGCTTTTGCTGCCACAGCAAAGGTGCCAGCGGGGAAAAGTGATGCTGGTCCTCACTGCCTCCTGGAACCCCTTCAAATGCCCCATACAATTTGGCCCTCTCTGCTTTCCTGAGGACTGTATCCGCAAAAGCACCTTTTTTCACTTTCAACGCTGTCTGGAGTAAAAAAGACAAACTTCCAGCTTTTGCTGCCACAGCAAAAGTGCCAGCGGGGAAAAGTGATGCCTGTCCTTACTGCCTCCTGGAACCCCTTCAAATGCCCCAGACAATTTGGCCCTCTCTGCTTTCCTGAGGACTGTATCCGCAAAAGCACCTTTTTTCCCTTTCGGCGCTGTCTGGAGCCAAAAAGACAAACGTCCAGCTTTTGCTGCCACAGCAAAGGTGCCAGCGGGGAAAAGTGATGCTGGTCCTCACTGCCTCCTGGAACCCCTTCAAATGCCCCAGACAATTTGGCCTTCTCTGCTTTCCCGTCGAACCTACCCTCAAAACCACCTTTTTTCGCTTTCATCAGCTTCCGGAGATAAAAAGACAATCGTCTAGCTTTTGCTGCCACAGCAAAAGTGCCAGCGGGGAAAAGTGATGCCTGTCCTTACTGCCTCCTGGAACCCCTTCAAATGCCCCAGACAATTTGGCCCTCTCTGCTTTCCTGTGCACTCTATCCGCAAAAGCACCTTTTTTCACTTTCAACGCTGTCTGGAGCAAAAAAGACAAACGTCCAGCTTTTGCTGCCACAGCAAAGGTGCCAGGGGGAAAAGTGATGCTGGTTCTCACTGCCTCCTGGAACCCCTTCAAATGACGCAGACAATTTGGCCCTCTCTGCTTTCCTGCGGACTCTATCCTCAAAAGCACCTTTTTTCACTTTTGGCGCTGTCTGGAGCAAAAAAGACAAACTTCCAGCTTTTGCTGCCACAGCAAAGGTGCCAGCGGGGAAAAGTGATGCTGGTCCTCACTGCCTCCTGGAACCCCTTCAAATGCCGCAGACAATTTGGCCCTCTCTGCTTTCCTGAGGACTCTATCCTCAAAAGCACCTTTTTTCACTTTCGGCGCTGTCTGGAGCCAAAAAGACAAACGTCCAGCTTTTGCTGCCACAGCAAAGGTGCCAGCGGGGAAAAGTGATGCTGGTCCTCACTGCCTCCTGGAACCCCTTCAAATGCCGCAGACAATTTGGCCCTCTCTGCTTTCCTGAGGACTCTATCCTCAAAAGCACCTTTTTTCACTTTCGGCGCTGTCTGGAGCAAAAAAGACAAACGTCCAGCTTTTGCTGCCACAGCAAAGGTGCCAGCAAGGAAAAGTGATGCTGGTCCTCACTGCCTCCTGGAACCCCTTCAAATGCCCCAGACAATTTGGCCCTCTCTGCTTTCCTGAGGACTCTATCCTCAAAAGCACCTTTTTTCACTTTTGGCGCTGTCTGGAGCAAAAAAGACAAACTTCCAGCTTTTGCTGCCACAGCAAAGGTGCCAGCGGGGAAAAGTGATGCTGGTCCTCACTGCCTCCTGGAACCCCTTCAAATGCCCCAGACAATTTGGCCCTCTCTGCTTTCCTGAGGACTCTATCCTCAAAAGCACCTTTTTTCACTTTCGGCGCTGTCTGGAGCCAAAAAGACAAACGTCCAGCTTTTGCTGCCACAGCAAAGGTGCCAGCGGGGAAAAGTGATGCTGGTCCTCACTGCCTCCTGGAACCCCTTCAAATGCCCCAGACAATTTGGCCCTCTCTGCTTTCCTGAGGACTCTATCCTCAAATGCACCTTTTTTCACATTCGGCGCTGTCTGGAGCAAAAAAGACAAACGTCCAGCTTTTGCTGCCACAGCAAAGGTGCCAGCGGGGAAAAGTGATGCTGGTCCTCACTGCCTCCTGGAACCCCTTCAAATGCCCCAGACAATTTGGCCCTCTCTGCTTTCCTGCGGACTCTATCCTCAAAAGCACCTTTTTTCACTTTTGGCGCTGTCTGGAGCAAAAAAGACAAACGTCCAGCTTTTGCTGCCACAGCAAAGGTGCCAGCGGGGAAAAGTGATGCTGGTCCTCACTGCCTCCTGGAACCCCTTCAAATGCCCCATACAATTTGGCCCTCTCTGCTTTCCTGAGGACTCTATCCTCAAAAGCACCTTTTTTCACTTTCGGCGCTGTCTGGAGCAAAAAAGACAAACTTCCAGCTTTTGCTGCCACAGCAAAGGTGCCAGCGGGGAAAAGTGATGCCTGTCCTTACTGCCTCCTGGAACCCCTTCAAATGCCCCAGACAATTTGGCCCTCTCTGCTTTCCTGAGGACTCTATCCGCAAAAGCACCTTTTTTCACTTTCAACGCTGTCTGGAGCAAAAAAGACAAACGTCCAGCTTTTGCTGCCACAGCAAAGGTGCCAGCGGGGAAAAGTGATGCTGGTCCTCACTGCCTCCTGGAACCCCTTCAAATGCCCCAGACAATTTGGCCCTCTCTGCTTTTCTGCGGACTCTATCCTCAAAAGCACCTTTTTTCACTTTTGGCGCTGTCTGGAGCAAAAAAGACAAACGTCCAGCTTTTGCTGCCACGGTAAAGGTGCCAGCGGGGAAAAGTGATGCTGGTCCTCACTGCCTCCTGGAACCCCTTCAAATGCCGCAGACAATTTGGCCCTCTCTGCTTTCCTGAGGACTCTATCCTCAAAAGCACCTTTTTTCACTTTCGGCGCTGTCTGGAGCCAAAAAGACAAACTTCCAGCTTTTGCTGCCACAGCAAAGGTGCCAGCGGGGAAAAGTGATGCTGGTTCTCACTGCCTCCTGGAACCCCTGCAAATGCCCCAGACAATTTGGTCCTCTCTGCTTTCCTGAGGACTTTATCCTCAAAAGCACCTTTTTTCACTTTCGGCGCTGTCTGGAGCCAAAAAGACAAACGTCTAGCTTATGCTGCCACAGCAAAGGTGCCAGCGGGGAAAAGTGATGCTGGTCCTCACTGCCTCCTGGAACCCCTTCAAATGCCCCAGACAATTTGGCCCTCTCTGCTTTCCTGAGGACTCTATCCTCAAAAGCACCTTTTTTCACTTTTGGCGCTCTCTGGAGCAAAAAAGACAAACATCCAGCTTTTGCTGCCACAGCAAAGGTGCCAGCGGGGAAAAGTGATGCTGGTCCTCACTGCCTCCTGGAACCCCTTCAAATGCCGCAGACAATTTGGCTCTCTCTGCTTTCCTGAGGACTCTATCCTCAAAAGCACCTTTTTTGACTTTCGGCGCTGTCTGGAGCAAAAAAGACAAACTTCCAGCTTTTGCTGCGACAGCAAAGGTGCCAGCGGGGAAAAGTGATGCTGGTCCTCACTGCCTCCTGGAACCCCTTCAAATGCCTTATACAATTTGGCCCTCTCTGCTTTCCTGAGGACTCTATCCTCAAAAGCACCTTTTTTCGCTTTTGGCGCTGTCTGGAGCAAAAAAGACAAACTTCCAGCTTTTGCTGCCACAGCAAAGGTGCCAGCGGGGAAAAGTGATGCTAGTCCTCACTGCCTCCTGGAACCCCTTCAAATGCCGCAGACAATTTGGCCCTCTCTGCTTTCCTGAGGACTCTATCCTCAAAAGCACCTTTTTTCACTTTCGGCGCTGTCTGGAGCCAAAAAGACAAACGTCCAGCTTTTGCTGCCACAGCAAAGGTGCCAGCGGGGAAAAGTGATGCTGGTCCTCACTGCCTCCTGGAACCCCTTCAAATGACGCAGACAATTTGGCCCTCTCTGCTTTCCTGCGGACTCTATCCTCAAAAGCACCTTTTTTCACTTTGGGCGCTGTCTGGAGCAAAAAAGACAAACGTCCAGCTTTTGCTGCCACAGCAAAGGTGCCAGCGGGGAAAAGTGATGCTGGTCCTCACTGCCTCCTGGAACCCCTTCAAATGCCCCATACAATTTGGCCCTCTCTGCTTTCCTGAGGACTCTATCCTCAAAAGCACCTTTTTTCACTTTCGGCGCTGTCTGGAGCAAAAAAGACAAACGTTCAGCTTTTGCTGCCACAGCAAAGGTGCCAGCGGGGAAAAGTGATGCTGGTTCTCACTGCCTCCTGGAACCCCTTCAAATGCCCCAGACAATTTGGTCCTCTCTGCTTTCCTGAGGACTTTATCCTCAAAAGCACCTTTTTTCACTTTCGGCGCTGTCTGGAGCCAAAAAGACAAACGTCTAGCTTATGCTGCCACAGCAAAGGTGCCAGCGGGGAAAAGTGATGCTGGTCCTCACTGCCTCCTGGAACCCCTTCAAATGCCCCAGACAATTTGGCCCTCTCTGCTTTCCTGAGGACTCTATCCTCAAAAGCACCTTTTTTCACTTTTGGCGCTCTCTGGAGCAAAAAAGACAAACATCCAGCTTTTGCTGCCACAGCAAAGGTGCCAGCGGGGAAAAGTGATGCTGGTCCTCACTGCCTCCTGGAACCCCTTCAAATGCCGCAGACAATTTGGCTCTCTCTGCTTTCCTGAGGACTCTATCCTCAAAAGCACCTTTTTTGACTTTCGGCGCTGTCTGGAGCAAAAAAGACAAACGTCCAGCTTTTGCTGCCACAGCAAAGGTGCCAGCGGGGAAAAGTGATGCTGGTCCTCACTGCCTCCTGGAACCCCTTCAAATGCCCCAGACAATTTGGCCCTCTCTGCTTTGCTGAGGACTTTATCCTCAAAAGCACCTTTTTTCACTTTCGGCGCTGTCTGGAGCCAAAAAGACAAACGTCTAGCTTTTGCTGCCACAGCAAAGGTGCCAGCGGGGAAAAGTGATGCTGGTCCTCACTGCCTCCTGGAACCCCTTCAAATGCCCCATACAATTTGGCCCTCTCTGCTTTCCTGAGGACTCTATCCTCAAAAGCACCTTTTTTCACTTTCGGCGCTCTCTGGAGCAAAAAAGACAAACATCCAGCTTTTGCTGGCACAGCAAAGGTGCCAGCGGGGAAAAGTGATGCTGGTCCTCACTGCCTCCTGGAACCCCTTCAAATTCCGCAGACAATTTGGCTCTCTCTGCTTTCCTGAGGACTCTATCCTCAAAAGCACCTTTTTTCACTTTCGGCGCTGTCTGGAGCAAAAAAGACAAACGTCCAGCTTTTGCTGCCACAGCAAAGGTGCCAGCGGGGAAAAGTGATGCTGGTCCTCACTGCCTCCTGGAACCCCTTCAAATGACGCAGACAATTTGGCCCTCTCTGCTTTCCTGAGGACTCTATCCTCAAAAGCACCTTTTTTCACTTTTGGCGCTGTCTGGAGCAAAAAAGACAAACGTCCAGCTTTTGCTGCCACAGCAAAGGTGCCAGCGGGGAAAAGTGATGCTGGTCCTCACTGCCTCCTGGAACCCCTTCAAATGACGCAGACAATTTGGCCCTCTCTGCTTTCCTGAGGACTCTATCCTCAAAAGCACCTTTTTTCACTTTTGGCGCTGTCTGGAGCAAAAAAGACAAACGTCCAGCTTTTGCTGCCACAGCAAAGGTGCCAGCGGGGAAAAGTGATGCTGGTCCTCACTGCCTCCTGGAACCCCTTCAAATGACGCAGACAATTTGGCCCTCTCTGCTTTCCTGAGGACTCTATCCGCAAAAGCACCTTTTTTCACTTTCGGCGCTGTCTGGAGCCAAAAAGACAAACTTCCAGGTTTTGCTGCCACAGCAAAGGTGCCAGCGGGGAAAAGTGATGCTGGTCCTCACTGCCTCCTGGAACCCCTTCAAATGCCGCAGACAATTTGGCCCTCTCTGCTTTCCTGAGGACTCTATCCTCAAAAGCACCTTTTTTCACTTTCGGTGCTGTCTGGAGCCAAAAACACAAACGTCCAGCTTTTGCTGCCACAGCAAAGGTGCCAGCGGGGAAAAGTGATGCTGGTCCTCACTGCCTCCTGGAACCCCTTCAAATGCCCCAGACAATTTGGCCCTCTCTGCTTTCCTGAGGACTCTATCCTCAAATGCACCTTTTTTCACTTTCGGCGCTGTCTGGAGCCAAAAAGACAAACGTCCAGCTTTTGCTGCCACAGCAAAGGTGCCAGCGGGGAAAAGTGATGCTGGTCCTCACTGCCTCCTGGAACCCCTTCAAATGCCCCAGACAATTTGGCCCTCTCTGCTTTCCTGAGGACTTTATCCTCAAAAGCACCTTTTTTCACTTTGGGCGCTGTCTGGAGCCAAAAAGACAAACGTCTAGCTTTTGCTGCCACAGCAAAGGTGCCAGCGGGGAAAAGTGATGCTGGTCCTCACTGCCTCCTGGAACCCCTTCAAATGCCCCATACAATTTGGCCCTCTCTGCTTTCCTGAGGACTCTATCCTCAAAAGCACCTTTTTTCACTTTCGGCGCTGTCTGGAGCAAAAAAGACAAACATCCAGCTTTTGCTGGCACAGCAAAGGTGCCAGCGGGGAAAAGTGATGCTGGTCCTCACTGCCTCCTGGAACCCCTTCAAATTCCGCAGACAATTTGGCTCTCTCTGCTTTCCTGAGGACTCTATCCTCAAAAGCACCTTTTTTCACTTTTGGCGCTGTCTGGAGCAAAAAAGACAAACGTCCAGCTTTTGCTGCCACAGCAAAGGTGCCAGCGGGGAAAAGTGATGCTGGTCCTCACTGCCTCCTGGAACCCCTTCAAATGCCTTATACAATTTGGCCCTCTCTGCTTTCCTGAGGACTCTATCCTCAAAAGCACCTTTTTTCACTTTCGGCGCTGTCTGGAGCCAAAAAGACAAACGTCCAGCTTTTGCTGCCACAGCAAAGGTGCCAGCGGGGAAAAGTGATGCTGGTCCTCACTGCCTCCTGGAACCCCTTCAAATGCCCCAGACAATTTGGCCTTCTCTGCTTTCCCGTCGAACCTACCCTCAAAACCACCTTTTTTCGCTTTCATCAGCTTCCGGAGATAAAAAGACAATCGTCCAGATTTTGCTGCCACAGCAAAAGTGCCAGCGGGGAAAAGTGATGCCTGTCCTTACTGCCTCCTGGAACCCCTTCAAATGCCCCAGACAATTTGGCCCTCTCTGCTTTCCTGCGCACTCTATCCGCAAAAGCACCTTTTTTCACTTTCAACGCTGTCTGGAGCAAAAAAGACAAACGTCCAGCTTTTGCTGCCACAGCAAAGGTGCCAGGGGGAAAAGTGATGCTGGTCCTCACTGCCTCCTGGAACCCCTTCAAATGACGCAGACAATTTGGCCCTCTCTGCTTTCCTGCGGACTCTATCCTCAAAAGCACCTTTTTTCACTTTCGGCGCTGTCTGGAGCAAAAAAGACAAACTTCCAGCTTTTGCTGCCACAGCAAAGGTGCCAGCGGGGAAAAGTGATGCTGGTCCTCACTGCCTCCTGGAACCCCTTCAAATGCCCCAGACAATTTGGCCCTCTCTGCTTTCCTGAGGACTCTAGCCTCAAAAGCACCTTTTTTCACTTTCGGCGCTGTCTGGAGCAAAAAAGACAAACGTCCAGCTTTTGCTGCCACAGCAAAGGTGCCAGTGGGGAAAAGCGATGCTGGTCCTCACTGCCTCCTGGAACCCCTTCAAATGCCCCAGACAATTTGGCCCTCTCTGCTTTCCTGAGGACTCTATCCTCAAAAGCACCTTTTTTCACTTTCGGCGCTGTCTGGAGCAAAAAAGACAAACGTCCAGCTTTTGCTGCCACAGCAAAGGTGCCAGCGGGGAAAAGTGATGCTGGTCCTCACTGCCTCCTGGAACCCCTTCAAATGCCCCAGACAATTTGGCCCTCTCTGCTTTCCTGAGGACTCTATCCTCAAAAGCACCTTTTTTCACTTTTGGCGCTCTCTGGAGCAAAAAAGACAAACTTCCAGCTTTTGCTGCCACAGCAAAGGTGCCAGCGGGGAAAAGTGATGCTGGTCCTCACTGCCTCCTGGAACCCCTTCAAATTCCGCAGACAATTTGGCCCTCTCTGCTTTCCTGAGGACTCTATCCTCAAAAGCACCTTTTTTCACTTTCGGCGCTGTCTGGAGCAAAAAAGACAAACTTCCAGCTTTTGCTGCCACAGCAAAGGTGCCAGCGGGGAAAAGTGATGCCTGTCCTTACTGCCTCCTGGAACCCCTTCAAATGCCCCAGACAATTTGGCCCTCTCTGCTTTCCTGAGGACTCTATCCGCAAAAGCACCTTTTTTCACTTTCAACGCTGTCTGGAGCAAAAAAGACAAACGTTCAGCTTTTGCTGCCACAGCAAAGGTGCCAGCGGGGAAAAGTGATGCTGGTCCTCACTGCCTCCTGGAACCCCTTCAAATGCCCCAGACAATTTGGCCCTCTCTGCTTTCCTGCGGACTCTATCCTCAGAAGCACCTTTTTTCACTTTTGGCGCTGTCTGGAGCAAAAAAGACAAACGTCCAGCTTTTGCTGCCACGGTAAAGGTGCCAGCGGGGAAAAGTGATGCTGGTCCTCACTGCCTCCTGGAACCCCTTCAAATGCCGCAGACAATTTGGCCCTCTCTGCTTTCCTGAGGACTCTATCCTCAAAAGCACCTTTTTTCACTTTCGGCGCTGTCTGGAGCAAAAAAGACAAACTTCCAGCTTTTGCTGCCACAGCAAAGGTGCCAGCGGGGAAAAGTGATGCTGGTTCTCACTGCCTCCTGGAACCCCTGCAAATGCCCCAGACAATTTGGTCCTCTCTGCTTTCCTGAGGACTTTATCCTCAAAAGCACCTTTTTTCACTTTCGGCGCTGTCTGGAGCCAAGAAGACAAACGTCTAGCTTATGCTGCCACAGCAAAGGTGCCAGCGGGGAAAAGTGATGCTGGTCCTCACTGCCTCCTGGAACCCCTTCAAATGCCCCAGACAATTTGGCCCTCTCTGCTTTCCTGAGGACTCTATCCTCAAATGCACCTTTTTTCACTTTTGGCGCTCTCTGGAGCAAAAAAGACAAACATCCAGCTTTTGCTGCCACAGCAAAGGTGCCAGCGGGGAAAAGTGATGCTGGTCCTCACTGCCTCCTGGAACCCCTTCAAATGCCGCAGACAATTTGGCTCTCTCTGCTTTCCTGAGGACTCTATCCTCAAAAGCACCTTTTTTGACTTTCGGCGCTGTCTGGAGCAAAAAAGACAAACTTCCAGCTTTTGCTGCGACAGGAAAGGTGCCAGCGGGGAAAAGTGATGCTGGTCCTCACTGCCTCCTGGAACCCCTTCAAATGCCTTATACAATTTGGCCCTCTCTGCTTTCCTGCGGACTCTATCCTCAAAAGCACCTTTTTTCGCTTTTGGCGCTGTCTGGAGCAAAAAAGACAAACTTCCAGCTTTTGCTGCCACAGCAAAGGTGCCAGCGGGGAAAAGTGATGCTAGTCCTCACTGCCTCCTGGAACCCCTTCAAATGCCGCAGACAATTTGGCCCTCTCTGCTTTCCTGAGGACTCTATCCTCAAAAGCACCTTTTTTCACTTTCGGCGCTGTCTGGAGCCAAAAAGACAAACGTCCAGCTTTTGCTGCCACAGCAAAGGTGCCAGCGGGGAAAAGTGATGCTGGTCCTCACTGCCTCCTGGAACCCCTTCAAATGCCGCAGACAATTTGGCCCTCTCTGCTTTCCTGAGGACTCTATCCTCAAATGCACCTTTTTTCCCTTTCGGCGCTGTCTGGAGCAAAAAAGACAAACGTCCAGCTTTTGCTGCCACAGCAAAGGTGCCAGCGGGGAAAAGTGATGCTGGTCCTCACTGCCTCCTGGAACCCCTTCAAATGACGCAGACAATTTGGCCCTCTCTGCTTTCCTGCGGACTCTATCCTCAAAAGCACCTTTTTTCACTTTGGGCGCTGTCTGGAGCAAAAAAGACAAACGTCCAGCTTTTGCTGCCACAGCAAAGGTGCCAGCGGGGAAAAGTGATGCTGGTCCTCACTGCCTCCTGGAACCCCTTCAAATGCCCCATACAATTTGGCCCTCTCTGCTTTCCTGAGGACTCTATCCTCAAAAGCACCTTTTTTCACTTTCGGCGCTGTCTGGAGCAAAAAAGACAAACTTCCAGCTTTTGCTGCCACAGCAAAGGTGCCAGCGGGGAAAAGTGATGCTGGTTCTCACTGCCTCCTGGAACCCCTTCAAATGCCCCAGACAATTTGGTCCTCTCTGCTTTCCTGAGGACTTTATCCTCAAAAGCACCTTTTTTCACTTTCGGCGCTGTCTGGAGCCAAAAAGACAAACGTCTAGCTTATGCTGCCACAGCAAAGGTGCCAGCGGGGAAAAGTGATGCTGGTCCTCACTGCCTCCTGGAACCCCTTCAAATGCCCCAGACAATTTGGCCCTCTCTGCTTTCCTGAGGACTCTATCCTCAAAAGCACCTTTTTTCACTTTTGGCGCTCTCTGGAGCAAAAAAGACAAACATCCAGCTTTTGCTGCCACAGCAAAGGTGCCAGCGGGGAAAAGTGATGCTGGTCCTCACTGCCTCCTGGAACCCCTTCAAATGCCGCAGACAATTTGGCTCTCTCTGCTTTCCTGAGGACTCTATCCTCAAAAGCACCTTTTTTGACTTTCGGCGCTGTCTGGAGCAAAAAAGACAAACGTCCAGCTTTTGCTGCCACAGCAAAGGTGCCAGCGGGGAAAAGTGATGCTGGTCCTCACTGCCTCCTGGAACCCCTTCAAATGCCCCAGACAATTTGGCCCTCTCTGCTTTCCTGAGGACTCTATCCTCAAAAGCACCTTTTTTCACTTTCGGCGCTCTCTGGAGCAAAAAAGACAAACATCCAGCTTTTGCTGGCACAGCAAAGGTGCCAGCGGGGAAAAGTGATGCTGGTCCTCACTGCCTCCTGGAACCCCTTCAAATTCCGCAGACAATTTGGCTCTCTCTGCTTTCCTGAGGACTCTATCCTCAAAAGCACCTTTTTTCACTTTCGGCGCTGTCTGGAGCAAAAAAGACAAACGTCCAGCTTTTGCTGCCACAGCAAAGGTGCCAGCGGGGAAAAGTGATGCTGGTCCTCACTGCCTCCTGGAACCCCTTCAAATGACGCAGACAATTTGGCCCTCTCTGCTTTCCTGAGGACTCTATCCTCAAAAGCACCTTTTTTCACTTTTGGCGCTGTCTGGAGCAAAAAAGACAAACGTCCAGCTTTTGCTGCCACAGCAAAGGTGCCAGCGGGGAAAAGTGATGCTGGTCCTCACTGCCTCCTGGAACCCCTTCAAATGACGCAGACAATTTGGCCCTCTCTGCTTTCCTGAGGACTCTATCCTCAAAAGCACCTTTTTTCACTTTTGGCGCTGTCTGGAGCAAAAAAGACAAACGTCCAGCTTTTGCTGCCACAGCAAAGGTGCCAGCGGGGAAAAGTGATGCTGGTCCTCACTGCCTCCTGGAACCCCTTCAAATGACGCAGACAATTTGGCCCTCTCTGCTTTCCTGAGGACTCTATCCTCAAAAGCACCTTTTTTCACTTTCGGCGCTGTCTGGAGCCAAAAAGACAAACTTCCAGGTTTTGCTGCCACAGCAAAGGTGCCAGCGGGGAAAAGTGATGCTGGTCCTCACTGCCTCCTGGAACCCCTTCAAATGCCGCAGACAATTTGGCCCTCTCTGCTTTCCTGAGGACTCTAGCCTCAAAAGCACCTTTTTTCACTTTCGGTGCTGTCTGGAGCCAAAAACACAAACGTCCAGCTTTTGCTGCCACAGCAAAGGTGCCAGCGGGGAAAAGTGATGCTGGTCCTCACTGCGTCCTGGAACCCCTTCAAATGCCCCATACAATTTGGCCCTCTCTGCTTTCCTGAGGACTCTATCCTCAAAAGCACCTTTTTTCACTTTTGGCGCTCTCTGGAGCAAAAAAGACAAACATCCAGCTTTTGCTGCCACAGCAAAGGTGCCAGCGGGGAAAAGTGATGCTGGTCCTCACTGCCTCCTGGAACCCCTTCAAATGCCGCAGACAATTTGGCTCTCTCTGCTTTCCTGAGGACTCTATCCTCAAAAGCACCTTTTTTGACTTTCGGCGCTGTCTGGAGCAAAAAAGACAAACGTCCAGCTTTTGCTGCCACAGCAAAGGTGCCAGCGGGGAAAAGTGATGCTGGTCCTCACTGCCTCCTGGAACCCCTTCAAATGCCCCAGACAATTTGGCCCTCTCTGCTTTGCTGAGGACTTTATCCTCAAAGGCACCTTTTTTCACTTTCGGCGCTGTCTGGAGCCAAAAAGACAAACGTCTAGCTTTTGCTGCCACAGCAAAGGTGCCAGCGGGGAAAAGTGATGCTGGTCCTCACTGCCTCCTGGAACCCCTTCAAATGCCCCAGACAATTTGGCCCTCTCTGCTTTCCTGAGGACTCTATCCTCAAAAGCACCTTTTTTCACTTTCGGCGCTCTCTGGAGCAAAAAAGACAAACATCCAGCTTTTGCTGGCACAGCAAAGGTGCCAGCGGGGAAAAGTGATGCTGGTCCTCACTGCCTCCTGGAACCCCTTCAAATTCCGCAGACAATTTGGCTCTCTCTGCTTTCCTGAGGACTCTATCCTCAAAAGCACCTTTTTTCACTTTCGGCGCTGTCTGGAGCAAAAAAGACAAACGTCCAGCTTTTGCTGCCACAGCAAAGGTGCCAGCGGGGAAAAGTGATGCTGGTCCTCACTGCCTCCTGGAACCCCTTCAAATGACGCAGACAATTTGGCCCTCTCTGCTTTCCTGAGGACTCTATCCTCAAAAGCACCTTTTTTCACTTTTGGCGCTGTCTGGAGCAAAAAAGACAAACGTCCAGCTTTTGCTGCCACAGCAAAGGTGCCAGCGGGGAAAAGTGATGCTGGTCCTCACTGCCTCCTGGAACCCCTTCAAATGACGCAGACAATTTGGCCCTCTCTGCTTTCCTGAGGACTCTATCCTCAAAAGCACCTTTTTTCACTTTTGGCGCTGTCTGGAGCAAAAAAGACAAACGTCCAGCTTTTGCTGCCACAGCAAAGGTGCCAGCGGGGAAAAGTGATGCTGGTCCTCACTGCCTCCTGGAACCCCTTCAAATGACGCAGACAATTTGGCCCTCTCTGCTTTCCTGAGGACTCTATCCTCAAAAGCACCTTTTTTCACTTTCGGCGCTGTCTGGAGCCAAAAAGACAAACTTCCAGGTTTTGCTGCCACAGCAAAGGTGCCAGCGGGGAAAAGTGATGCTGGTCCTCACTGCCTCCTGGAACCCCTTCAAATGCCGCAGACAATTTGGCCCTCTCTGCTTTCCTGAGGACTCTATCCTCAAAAGCACCTTTTTTCACTTTCGGTGCTGTCTGGAGCCAAAAACACAAACGTCCAGCTTTTGCTGCCACAGCAAAGGTGCCAGCGGGGAAAAGTGATGCTGGTCCTCACTGCGTCCTGGAACCCCTTCAAATGCCCCATACAATTTGGCCCTCTCTGCTTTCCTGAGGACTCTATCCTCAAATGCACCTTTTTTCACTTTCGGCGCTGTCTGGAGCCAAAAAGACAAACGTCCAGCTTTTGCTGCCACAGCAAAGGTGCCAGCGGGGAAAAGTGATGCTGGTCCTCACTGCCTCCTGGAACCCCTTCAAATGCCCCAGACAATTTGGCCCTCTCTGCTTTCCTGAGGACTTTATCCTCAAAAGCACCTTTTTTCACTTTCGGCGCTGTCTGGAGCCAAAAAGACAAACGTCTAGCTTTTGCTGCCACAGCAAAGGTGCCAGCGGGGAAAAGTGATGCTGGTCCTCACTGCCTCCTGGAACCCCTTCAAATGCCCCATACAATTTGGCCCTCTCTGCTTTCCTGAGGACTCTATCCTCAAAAGCACCTTTTTTCACTTTCGGCGCTGTCTGGAGCAAAAAAGACAAACATCCAGCTTTTGCTGGCACAGCAAAGGTGCCAGCGGGGAAAAGTGATGCTGGTCCTCACTGCCTCCTGGAACCCCTTCAAATTCCGCAGACAATTTGGCTATCTCTGCTTTCCTGAGGACTCTATCCTCAAAAGCACCTTTTTTCACTTTCGGCGCTGTCTGGAGCAAAAAAGACAAACGTCCAGCTTTTGCTGCCACAGCAAAGGTGCCAGCGGGGAAAAGTGATGCTGGTCCTCACTGCCTCCTGGAACCCCTTCAAATGCCTTATACAATTTGGCCCTCTCTGCTTTCTTGAGGACTCTATCCTCAAAAGCACCTTTTTTCACTTTCGGCGCTGTCTGGAGCCAAAAAGACAAACGTCCAGCTTTTGCTGCCACAGCAAAGGTGCCAGCGGGGAAAAGTGATGCTGGTCCTTACTGCCTCCTGGAACCCCTTCAAATGCCCCAGACAATTTGGCCCTCTCTGCTTTCCCGTCGAACCTACCCTCAAAACCACCTTTTTTCGCTTTCATCAGCTTCCGGAGATAAAAAGACAATCGTCCAGATTTTGCTGCCACAGCAAAAGTGCCAGCGGGGAAAAGTGATGCCTGTCCTTACTGCCTCCTGGAACCCCTTCAAATGCCCCAGACAATTTGGCCCTCTCTGCTTTCCTGCGCACTCTATCCGCAAAAGCACCTTTTTTCACTTTCAACGCTGTCTGGAGCAAAAAAGACAAACGTCCAGCTTTTGCTGCCACAGCAAAGGTGCCAGGGGGAAAAGTGATGCTGGTCCTCACTGCCTCCTGGAACCCCTTCAAATGACGCAGACAATTTGGCCCTCTCTGCTTTCCTGCGGACTCTATCCTCAAAAGCACCTTTTTTCACTTTTGGCGCTGTCTGGAGCAAAAAAGACAAACTTCCAGCTTTTGCTGCCACAGCAAAGGTGCCAGCGGGGAAAAGTGATGCTGGTCCTCACTGCCTCCTGGAACCCCTTCAAATGCCCCAGACAATTTGGCCCTCTCTGCTTTCCTGAGGACTCTAGCCTCAAAAGCACCTTTTTTCACTTTCGGCGCTGTCTGGAGCAAAAAAGACAAACGTCCAGCTTTTGCTGCCACAGCAAAGGTGCCAGTGGGGAAAAGCGATGCTGGTCCTCACTGCCTCCTGGAACCCCTTCAAATGCCCCAGACAATTTGGCCCTCTCTGCTTTCCTGAGGACTCTATCCTCAAAAGCACCTTTTTTCACTTTCGGCGCTGTCTGGAGCAAAAAAGACAAACGTCCAGCTTTTGCTGCCACAGCAAAGGTGCCAGCAGGGAAAAGTGATGCTGGTCCTCACTGCCTCCTGGAACCCCTTCAAATGCCCCAGACAATTTGGCCCTCTCTGCTTTCCTGAGGACTCTATCCTCAAAAGCACCTTTTTTCACTTTTGGCGCTGTCTGGAGCAAAAAAGACAAACTTCCAGCTTTTGCTGCCACAGCAAAGGTGCCAGCGGGGAAAAGCGATGCTGGTCCTCACTGCCTCCTGGAACCCCTTCAAATGCCGCAGACAATTTGGCCCTCTCTGCTTTCCTGAGGACTCTATCCTCAAAAGCACCTTTTTTCACTTTCGGCGCTGTCTGGAGCAAAAAAGACAAATGTCCAGCTTTTGCTGCCACAGCAAAGGTGCCAGCGGGGAAAAGTGATGCTGGTCCTCACTGCCTCCTGGAACCCCTTCAAATGCCGCAGACAATTTGGCTCTCTCTGCTTTCCTGAGGACTCTATCCTCAAAAGCACCTTTTTTGACTTTCGGCGCTGTCTGGAGCAAAAAAGACAAACGTCCAGCTTTTGCTGCCACAGCAAAGGTGCCAGGGGGAAAAGTGATGCTGGTCCTCACTGCCTCCTGGAACCCCTTCAAATGACGCAGACAATTTGGCCCTCTCTGCTTTCCTGCGGACTCTATCCTCAAAAGCACCTTTTTTCACTTTTGGCGCTGTCTGGAGCAAAAAAGACAAACTTCCAGCTTTTGCTGCCACAGCAAAGGTGCCAGCGGGGAAAAGTGATGCTGGTCCTCACTGCCTCCTGGAACCCCTTCAAATGCCCCAGACAATTTGGCCCTCTCTGCTTTCCTGAGGACTCTAGCCTCAAAAGCACCTTTTTTCACTTTCGGCGCTGTCTGGAGCAAAAAAGACAAACGTCCAGCTTTTGCTGCCACAGCAAAGGTGCCAGTGGGGAAAAGCGATGCTGGTCCTCACTGCCTCCTGGAACCCCTTCAAATGCCCCAGACAATTTGGCCCTCTCTGCTTTCCTGAGGACTCTATCCTCAAAAGCACCTTTTTTCAACTTTCGGCGCTGTCTGGAGCAAAAAAGACAAACGTCCAGCTTTTGCTGCCACAGCAAAGGTGCCAGCAGGGAAAAGTGATGCTGGTCCTCACTGCCTCCTGGAACCCCTTCAAATGCCCCAGACAATTTGGCCCTCTCTGCTTTCCTGAGGACTCTATCCTCAAAAGCACCTTTTTTCACTTTTGGCGCTGTCTGGAGCAAAAAAGACAAACTTCCAGCTTTTGCTGCCACAGCAAAGGTGCCAGCGGGGAAAAGCGATGCTGGTCCTCACTGCCTCCTGGAACCCCTTCAAATGCCGCAGACAATTTGGCCCTCTCTGCTTTCCTGAGGACTCTATCCTCAAAAGCACCTTTTTTCACTTTCGGCGCTGTCTGGAGCAAAAAAGACAAATGTCCAGCTTTTGCTGCCACAGCAAAGGTGCCAGCGGGGAAAAGTGATGCTGGTCCTCACTGCCTCCTGGAACCCCTTCAAATGACGCAGACAATTTGGCCCTCTCTGCTTTCCTGCGGACTCTATCCTCAAAAGCACCTTTTTTCACTTTCGGCGCTGTCTGGAGCAAAAAAGACAAACGTCCAGCTTTTGCTGCCACAGCAAAGGTGCCAGCGGGGAAAAGTGATGCTGGTCCTCACTGCCTCCTGGAACCCCTTCAAATGCCGCAGACAATTTGGCCCTCTCTGCTTTCCTGAGGACTCTATCCTCAAAAGCACCTTTTTTCACTTTCGGCGCTGTCTGGAGCCAAAAAGACAAACGTCCAGCTTTTGCTGCCACAGCAAAGGTGCCAGCGGGGAAAAGTGATGCTGGTCCTCACTGCCTCCTGGAACCCCTTCAAATGACGCAGACAATTTGGCCCTCTCTGCTTTCCTGCGGACTCTATCCTCAAAAGCACCTTTTTTCACTTTGGGCGCTGTCTGGAGCAAAAAAGACAAACTTCCAGCTTTTGCTGCCACAGCAAAGGTGCCAGCGGGGAAAAGTGATGCTGGTCCTCACTGCCTCCTGGAACCCCTTCAAATGCCGCAGACAATTTGGCCCTCTCTGCTTTCCTGAGGACTCTATCCTCAAAAGCACCTTTTTTCACTTTCGGCGCTGTCTGGAGCCAAAAAGACAAACGTCCAGCTTTTGCTGCCACAGCAAAGGTGCCAGCGGGGAAAAGTGATGCTGGTCCTCACTGCCTCCTGGAACCCCTTCAAATGCCCCATACAATTTGGCCCTCTCTGCTTTCCTGCGGACTCTATCCTCAAAAGCACCTTTTTTCACTTTGGGCGCTGTCTGGAGCAAAAAAGACAAACGTCCAGCTTTTGCTGCCACAGCAAAGGTGCCAGCGGGGAAAAGTGATGCTGGTCCTCACTGCCTCCTGGAACCCCTTCAAATGCCCCATACAATTTGGCCCTCTCTGCTTTCCTGAGGACTGTATCCGCAAAAGCACCTTTTTTCACTTTCAACGCTGTCTGGAGTAAAAAAGACAAACTTCCAGCTTTTGCTGCCACAGCAAAAGTGCCAGCGGGGAAAAGTGATGCCTGTCCTTACTGCCTCCTGGAACCCCTTCAAATGCCCCAGACAATTTGGCCCTCTCTGCTTTCCTGAGGACTGTATCCGCAAAAGCACCTTTTTTCACTTTCAACGCTGTCTGGAGCAAAAAAGACAAACGTTCAGCTTTTGCTGCCACAGCAAAGGTGCCAGCGGGGAAAAGTGATGCTGGTCCTCACTGCCTCCTGGAACCCCTTCAAATGCCGCAGACAATTTGGCCCTCTCTGCTTTCCTGAGGACTCTATCCTCAAAAGCACCTTTTTTCACTTTCGGCGCTGTCTGGAGCCAAAAAGACAAACGTCCAGCTTTTGCTGCCACAGCAAAGGTGCCAGCGGGGAAAAGTGATGCTGGTCCTCACTGCCTCCTGGAACCCCTTCAAATGCCCCAGACAATTTGGCCTTCTCTGCTTTCCCGTCGAACCTACCCTCAAAACCACCTTTTTTCGCTTTCATCAGCTTCCGGAGATAAAAAGACAATCGTCTAGCTTTTGCTGCCACAGCAAAGGTGCCAGCGGGGAAAAGTGATGCCTGTCCTTACTGCCTCCTGGAACCCCTTCAAATGCCCCAGACAATTTGGCCCTCTCTGCTTTCCTGTGCACTCTATCCGCAAAAGCACCTTTTTTCACTTTCAACGCTGTCTGGAGCAAAAAAAGACAAACGTCCAGCTTTTGCTGCCACAGCAAAGGTGCCAGGGGGAAAATGATGCTGGTCCTCACTGCCTCCTGGAACCCCTTCAAATGACGCAGACAATTTGGCCCTCTCTGCTTTCCTGCGGACTCTATCCTCAAAAGCACCTTTTTTCACTTTTGGCGCTGTCTGGAGCAAAAAAGACAAACTTCCAGCTTTTGCTGCCACAGCAAAGGTGCCAGCGGGGAAAAGTGATGCTGGTCCTCACTGCCTCCTGGAACCCCTTCAAATGCCGCAGACAATTTGGCCCTCTCTGCTTTCCTGAGGACTCTATCCTCAAAAGCACCTTTTTTCACTTTCGGCGCTGTCTGGAGCAAAAAAGACAAACGTCCAGCTTTTGCTGCCACAGCAAAGGTGCCAGCGGGGAAAAGCGATGCTGGTCCTCACTGCCTCCTGGAACCCCTTCAAATGCCCCAGACAACTTGGCCCTCTCTGCTTTCCTGAGGACTCTATCCTCAAAAGCACCTTTTTTCACTTTCGGCGCTGTCTGGAGCAAAAAAGACAAACGTCCAGCTTTTGCTGCCACAGCAAAGGTGCCAGCGGGGAAAAGTGATGCTGGTCCTCACTGCCTCCTGGAACCCCTTCAAATGCCCCAGACAATTTTGGCCCTCTCTGCTTTCCTGCGGACTCTATCCTCAAAAGCACCTTTTTTCACTTTTGGCGCTGTCTGGAGCAAAAAAGACAAACGTCCAGCTTTTGCTGCCACAGCAAAGGTGCCAGCGGGGAAAAGTGATGCTGGTCCTCACTGCCTCCTGGAACCCCTTCAAATGCCCCATACAATTTGGCCCTCTCTGCTTTCCTGAGGACTCTATCCTCAAAAGCACCTTTTTTTCACTTTCGGCGCTGTCTGGAGCAAAAAAGACAAACTTCCAGCTTTTGCTGCCACAGCAAAGGTGCCAGCGGGGAAAAGTGATGCCTGTCCTTACTGCCTCCTGGAACCCCTTCAAATGCCCCAGACAATTTGGCCCTCTCTGCTTTCCTGAGGACTCTATCCGCAAAAGCACCTTTTTTCACTTTCAACGCTGTCTAGAGCAAAAAAGACAAACGTTCAGCTTTTGCTGCCACAGCAAAGGTGCCAGCGGGGAAAAGTGATGCTGGTCCTCACTGCCTCCTGGAACCCCTTCAAATGCCCCAGACAATTTGGCCCTCTCTGCTTTCCTGCGGACTCTATCCTCAAAAGC